>NW_025533555.1:0-300000 GCF_020615455.1 Coregonus clupeaformis
GCAAGCGGCGGCGGGCCCTTGTGACACTGATTCACCCTGGCGCCCACCCACGCTGGCCCAGGAACCAGAGGACAAGATAGGGCTCTTCATGTCAACACAGTGGCTCTCTGCTCCCTGTCTCCTAGTCTCTCCATCATCCACCCAGTGTCTGCTGGCTCTGCTCGTTGGAGCAGTAAATGCTATGGCTCTCATGGGGAATTGTGATCAGAGCAGGCCATTGCTTTCGTAGGCATCACTGGGCCTGATGGCTGGATAGTGCATGTGTGTGTGAGTCACTGATAAATAGCTGACCAGATAATGTCACAGGCTCACAAGGCGCCTGGGTTTATGGGTGTGGGCATTGAGGCAGGCAGACACCTGTGGGTTGGATGGAGCCCCAGGGGCTTCTACCATTGCAAATTGGGCACAAGCTGAGTCTCTCTCCCTCAACCTCCCTCTGTCTCTTTCTCTCATATTATCTCTCATCTCATCCTTTTCTTATATCCCTCCTCTCCACTGTGCTGTAATTGGAGTTGACGGTAGAGATCAGTCTAACCCCTGCCCCAGTAGCGGCCTGCCCAGAGCTCATCACCATAGGTGCCATTACATCTCGAGTCCCCAGTCTGGAGACAACCAGACCCAGGCTGCTGCTGCTGGCCTTTGTCTCAGCTGGGGCTCAGGAGGAGAGAGACACAGAGAGAGGGTGAGTTTCTTGAGGAGTGGAGGGAAGGAGCGGCTGCAGGCGCGTACTCTCTGTCACGGTAATCCAGTGTGGGCAGCCTGAAGCTCCGTTAAAGCACCCTTCTAAAGCAGGGATTAGGGCGGCCCAATGCTCCTTGATCATTACATTGCATTACATTACAGTCATTTGCAGACGCTCTTATTCAAAGCGACTTACAGGAACAATTAGGGTTAAGTGCCTTGCTCAAGGCACATCGACAGATTTGATCACAGCTACTGGACATAAACACCCTGTTAGACCTCTCTATCTCTTACACACACACCATCATGACACCACCTCCTCCTCCGTGCTGCAGATAAAACCACATCTAATGGTTCTTTATGAAGGATGATTCTAGCCAACATAAAGACTTGTAGCATCTTCTTGTTCTGCTTAGCCTGTTTTGTATTTTATTTTTGTCCACACAAAGTTCTCCTCTCTGTTTTCTCTGCTTGTTTTTGTTTACATGGGAACAAACTGTACAGGAATATAGGCTACTGCTAAATTGGACTTCTTTTTGTGGCCGTGTGGAGCTGCCTGCTGCATAAAATAGAGATGCCCTCCTTTTCTATTTGCCAAGACTTTTCTAGACTGATCACAAAGTGTGATTCCTCCTGAACTGGTCCATCATGCCTGTCCTCTAAGGGAGCAGAGCCGTAGCGTACATTTGACATTTTAGTCATTTAGCAGGCGCTATTATCCAGAGCGACTTACAGTTAGTGAGTGCAGACATTTTTCATACTGGCCCCGGTAGAATGAACCCACAACCTGGCGTTGCAAGCGCCATGCTCTACAACTGAGCTACAGGAGACGTGAGTCGGCCGTAATTAGGACTCCTCTGTACCGCCTCTGTCTCCTCCCCTCCCTGTTTATGCATTTCACCCCTTCCCTGCTCTACCGTGAAGAGAGGAGCGAGACAGAGTGATATAAGTGTTTAAACTGTAGTATCAACCTCTATGGTTTGCTGCTTGTTTTTGGTCCTTCCCATCCCTGGTTGTTCCCATTCCTCAGAAAACTCCTCAGGGGGATGGGGATTGGAGCAGGGTGTGAGCAGACCTGCTCTCCTCACCTGACTGGCTTCACTGTAACACATTCTGTTGGAACCCATTCTTCTTAAACTGAAGTAGTGTGGAGCTATGGCTGAATCTCAGTACTAGGCTAATCTCAGTGTTTAGAGTTTGTCAAGCTCGACCAGTAATTGGGGTTGTCTGAATTGTTCGTTAACCCTCCATTGCTGATGATAATAACCACACTGCTTGAAGCCTGTACGCTCTTGTTGGCTGGTCCTCACTACATATTCCGTACCTTAAACCCACTGGCTCCAGGCCATC
The DNA here is from genome assembly GCF_020615455.1 of Coregonus clupeaformis. Classification (NCBI taxonomy): domain Eukaryota; kingdom Metazoa; phylum Chordata; class Actinopteri; order Salmoniformes; family Salmonidae; genus Coregonus; species Coregonus clupeaformis. The sequence continues at coordinate 2,032 of NW_025533555.1, forward strand.
TATAAATCACTGCTAGGCAAATCCCCGCCTTATCTTGGCTCATTGGTCACCATGCCAACACCCACCCGTAGTCTGCGCTCAAGAGTATCTCACTGGTCATCCCCAAAGCCAACACCTCCTTTGACCGCAATTCCCTTCCAGTTCTCTGCTGCCAATGACTGGGCAAATTACAAAAATCTCTGAAGCTAGGAGACACTTATCTTCCTCACTAACATTAAGCATCAGTTGTCAGGAGCACCTTACCGATCACTGCACCTGTACGCAGCCCATCTGAAATTCGCCCGCCCAACTACCTCATCCCTATATTTTTATTTATTTTGCTCATTTGTACCCCAGTATCTCTATTTGCACATCATCTCTTGCACATCTATCATTCCAGTGTTAATACTAATTGTAATTAATTTTGGCTATAGCCTATTTTATTTTTTACCTCCATAACTTGCTAAATTTGCACACACTGTATGTTATATGTATTTCTGTTGTATTTTTGACTTTGTTTTGTTTTACCCATATGTAACTCTGTGTTGTTGTTTTTGGCCGCACTGCTTTGCTTTATCTTGGCCAGGTCATGATTGTAAATGAGAACTTGTTCTCAACTGGTTTACCTGGTTAATGGTGAAATTAAAAATAAAATTAAAAAATGTTTAGCCATAATGCCTCTTGCTTATCTGTTTCAGGGAGCGTGTTGCACAATCTTTAGATTATGGTGTAGAGTAGACAGAACCAACCGCCATTGTAATAATGGATAGACCATTCTACTACTGAGCAGCTGGTGAAGCTGGCATTGACCAAAACTGAGCCTAATTCCAGCTGGCCCCTTCAATACAGATGGCTGTAAACAGTGCCAGATTTACAGACCTTTTCAATTCTAGACATGAAGAAATTCTAATCCAACAGACAAATTGAAATTTGGATTAACCTCAACTCTGCTCCACTAGAAGTCCTGTTTGAGACCCTTTCATATTTTCCTTTTTCTCCCGTTTTTACTTCCCTAGTGCCCTGGTTCATGAAGTGGTACTTAAAAAAGCCCTAGTGATTTCATGAGTGTAATGTATTGGTCCAGTCACCTCAGTTCAGTTTGAGCTGACTGGGGGGCTCCCAGCTGTGGGGTAGCGGGGCGGCTCCACATGTGGTAATGGCCCTTAGCATTGTGTTGGTGGAGTGTTGGAGTGCTTCATTAGCAGCAGGGTAAGCTTCTCTTTCTGGTGCATATCAGCACTCATCCTCAGAGCAGTGTCTGCTCCCCTGCTGTGGGGAAGGAGGGGTCAGTGTGCTCTTGACCTTCCCCAGTATATGTTGGACTCACAGCACAGCCGCCAACGTATATGCAAGCCTTCCAATGGGTGCATTCCATGTACGCCAAACTATTTGCTTTGTCACATTACTGACACAGATTTTGAAAACAGTTGCTGTCTCTCGTGAGCTCATACACTACACACAGGCAGCATTGTCAGATGATGAACAGAGGCCTTGTTCGTTGTTTTATCCGTCGCAGTCCTCATTGATACGATTTAATTGTCCATGTGTGTTGAGGATAAACTGATAAAGATAACCCTAGTTTTTTCTGTTCCCGTCTCTCAAACAGCTAAACAATGGTTGCATGTGAGCAGCCGTTAGCCCAATCGCTGGATGGATGAACATGTGGGTTTTTATCTCCATTCGTGTTTTAATTGTAAATGGAAAACAGAAGGCCCAAGTCACATTATCAGAAACAACAGGCTTGGGAGGCGCCTTTAGTTTTGAAGAAAGCTTTATCTGCTGGCCTCAGATTAATTACACTCCGGGATAATCCGCAGTCTTGATTCATAGCAATCGTCTCTGGATTGTGTTCGCAGTACAAGACACGTGGCTGTCAGTCACCCTCTCTCACTCCTCTCATGTTAGGCTACACCAAGTAACCACCCGGGTCTGTAAGCTATGCTAACGTCAGACAACGACCGCTCCACATGTTTATGTGCTTCTCTCTCATCTGCGTTGGGTTGTCATTGAAGTCTGGTTTGGTAGTCTGGGTGGGCGCGGTGGTCTAAGGCACTACATCGCAGTGCTAACTGTGCCACCTAGAGATCCTAGTTCGAATCAGGCTCTGTCGCAGCTTGACAGCGGCGGGAGACTCATGGGCGCTGGTGTGGCGTTGTCCAGGGTAGGGGAGGGGAATGGCCGGCAGGGATGTAGCTCAGTTGATAGAGCATGGCGTTTGCAGCGCCAGGGTTGTGGGTTCGATTCCCACGGGGCCAGTATAAACAAATTTTAAAAATGTATTCACTAACTGTAAGTCGCTCTGGATAAGAGCGTCTGCTAAATGACTAAAATGTTAATGTAAATGTAGTCAGTCAGACCAAGGGGTGCATAGAGTTCATCACTATGCGTCTCAGGCTGGCCACAGGGTTTTAGCGGGGGTCTGAGAAGCGCTGTGTGTGTGAGGGGAGCCGGTATGCTCAGTGGCAGCTGTGGAAGAGATTATCCCCTGGACCTTAGCCTCCTTAATAGAAACTCCTGAAGCTATTGTGCCTCAGTCAGATTTAAAAACAAAATCTCTTCCAGAGGAGGGAATGCAGAGCGCCCACAGAAGTGCATTAGCATAATGCAGGCCTGCCATAGAACACAAGAAGGCAGAACAATGCCCCAATCACAATGCTGTGGTGGCCTTCTCTGAAAACTGCCTACAAAGCAAATGTTTTAATATTTTTCTCATCGGCACCCAGCTCTTTCAGCAGTTTTTTTTTCTTTTCTTTTTTAAAAGTGTCATTAGACCGTTTGCACTAGACCCTTACAGTTGAATTTGATGTGAGAGAATTGTCCTTCATAGCCATTAAGAGCTACAGTAACAAAACTGGTTAAGCAGACTAAGCCAAGCAAGGTAAACAGTCTCTTTATTTGGGAGAAGTGTAATCTCTTTATGCAGAGCTGAGCAAACCCTCTGCAACTTGGTAGATAACACCATAATGCTTGATAAGAGTTGGCAAATTGTTTGCCACGACAAATAACTTTTCTTCTTGGTCATGAGTCAACCTTTAAACACATATAGGTATGTTGGTAGTAAACGGACGTCACATACTTTTCATTGTGAACAGGGCAAATCAATGGTGCAATATAAGTTATTTTTGTCTTGTTTTGTTCTGGTGAATGTACAAAGTTTGCATATTATCTTTTGTTTTTGGTTAATTATTCATGACTGAATTAAATTTGATTTTATGACTGCACCTTGAGCTGACATTTATGCTTAGCCCTTTCCCCAGGAATATTCCAGCAAGGAAGCAGCCCTGTTTAGTTTATTTATTTTATTTAACCAAGTAAATCATTGAACACATTCTCTTTTACAATAATGACCTGAACAAGATGGGGCGATAACTCGTGCAGCAAAGCAGACAAGTGACAACATGCAGACAAAGCAGACCTCTTTTTTTTCTTTTTCTTTTGTTCCGCATAAAAACAGAAAAATTAAAATACACTGCTCAAAAAAAATAAAGGGAACAACCCAAACAACACAATGTAACTCCAAGTCAATCACACTTCTGTGAGAAATCAAACTGTCCATAGGAAGCAACACTGATTGACAATAAATGTCACATGCTGTTGTGCAAATGGAATAGACAACAGGTGGAAATTATAGGCAATTAGCAAGACACCCCCCAATAAAGTGGTTCTTCAGGTGGTGACCACAGACCACTTCTCAGTTCCCTGCTCTTCCTGGTTGATGTTTTATTCACATTTGAATGCTGGCGGTGCTTTCACTCTAGTGGTAGCATGAGACGGGTCTACAACCCCTGGAAGTGGCTCAGGTAGTGCAGCTCATCAGGATGGCATCAATGAGAGCTGCTGGCAAGAAGGTATGCTGTGTCTGTCAGCATAGTGTCCAGAGCATGGAGGCGCTACCAGGAGACAGGCCAGTACATCAGGAAAGTGGAGGAGGCAGTAGGAGGCAACAGCTTGGCAACAGGACTGATACCTCCGCCTTTATTGCAAGGAGGAGGGCAGAACACTGCCAGGGCCCTGCAAATGACCTCCAGCAGGCCACAGAGCGTGTGCATGTGTCTGCTCAAACGGTCAGAAACAGACTCCATGGGGGTGGTATGAGAGACCCGACATCCACAGGTGGGGGTTGTGCTTACAGCCCAACACCGTGCAGGACATTTTTAATTTGCCAGAGAACACCAAGATTGGCAAATTCGCCACTGGCGCCCTGTGCTCTTCACCGATGAAAGTAGGTTCACACTGAGCACGTGACAGAGTCTGGAACGCCGTGGAGAACGTTCTGCCTGCAACATCCTCCAGCACTGACCGGTTTGGCGGTGGGTCAGTCATGGTGTTGGGGTGGCATTTCTTTGGGGCCGCACAGCCCTCCATGTGCTCGCCAGAGGTAGCCTGACTGCCATTAGGTACCGAGATGAGATACTCAGACCCCTTGTGAGACCTACCATATGCTGAGCCACCCGGTTGGCCCTGGGTTCCTCCTAATGCAAGACAATTCTAGACCTCATGTGGCTGGAGTGTGTCAGCAGTTCCTGCAAGAAGAAGGCATTAATACTATGGACTGGCCGCCCATTCCACAGACCTGAATCCAATTGAGCACATCTGGGACATCATGTCTCGCTCCATCCTGGCAGCCACGTTGCACCACAGACTGTCCAGGAGTTGGCGGATGCTTTAGTCCCAGGTCTGGGAGGAGATCCCTAAGGAGACCATCCGCCACCTCATCAGGAGCATGCCCAGGCGTTGTGGGAGGTTATACAGGCACGTGGAGGCCACACACACTACTGAGCATCATTTTGACTTGTTTGAGGACATTACATCAAAGTTGGATCAGCCTGTAGTGTGGTTTTCCACTTTAATTTTGAGGGTGACTCCAAATCCAGACCTCCATGGGTTGATACATTTGATTTCCATTGATAATTTTTTGTGTGATTGTGTTGTCAGCACATTCAACTATGTAAAAGTATTTAATAAGATTATTTAATTCATTCAGATCTAGGATGTGTTGTTTAAGTGTTCCCTTTATTTTTTTTGAGCAGTGTACATCTTTACAACACATCCAAGTACTTACAGGGGATTACAACCCAAGCCCAGCTATTGACTCTTAAGCAGGCCCAGAGACAGATGGCAGCTCCCCATGTAACCTGTTAATGAAACTGGGGATGGAGATTAATTGGTTGAGTTTTTAAGTCCTGTTGGAGTTTTATTCCAGTCAGTAGCAGCAAGTGTTCATGTTTTGGAGCCAGAGTTGGGTGGGATGATGGAACAGACAAGGGATCTTAGGAGTCATGAATGCAGTCAAATTCCCACGGGGCCAGTATGAAAATAAAAAAATAATGTATGCACTCACTAACTTTAGGGTCGCTCTGGATAAGGCGTCTGCTAAATGACTTAAATGTAAATTCCGTGACTCATTTGGTAGCGGTAATTAAACTTCTCAAGCTCTGCTGCTGATGGTCGTGTGGCCTGGCGTGCTAACTGCACTAAGGTACTCCAGCACTCTTGTCCACCTCTGTCCCACTCTGACATTAATTACAATCAATTGATAATTTAATCAAACACTTCATGAGAGCCCATGAGCTCATGTTTGTAACATTTCTATAGGCTATGCAATTTCTATAGGCTATGCAATTGCGTGAGAAAACAGAGTGATGGCCTCTATTAAAAAGAGGAGGATCCATCAGCGTTCTATATACTTGGAAACACTATATTTATTTCTCAACTTTCTAATATTAAGCACATTGCTTATCTTTGCAACAGGAGTATAGCTTACCTGGCTGGCATGAAAATGAACCACAGGAAAAGCGTCCTCCAGTCAACTATTTAGGTGCATAAAGATGACATGTAATTTTTTTCCCCTGCCTGTTTGAGACAGGTGCGTGATAATAGTCCATTCTAAATCCAAACAAATTTCACACATATTATTTAGTATATGTAAAGACAAGATTAAATCAAGAATAGTCTGATGGTGACAATATTAGCCTATCACTTGTGAATTATATATTATCACTTGTGAATGATGCCCACGTAAGGCTGAAGGAATATAATTATAATTCCCTTCTCCCGGCCTGCTCGAAGCACCTCTTACTCACATAAGCTCTCTCAGATATCTAAATTCTTATTAGCCAATGCCCGACCCGTGATCTGGTCCTTCTCACAGGTTTCAAAGCTCCGAAGTAGGCTACAATGAATGAAATGATTTTTGTGTCAAATTGTCATTTGGCAACCCATTCATATGGGATTAGTTATTCCCATAAACAAACATTACAATAATTCACTGTGTTAATTCTTCTTCCGGTGTTCTCTGCAGTGCGCATTGCATAAAGAGTGAAAAAAATATATATAGTAAATAAGGTTATCAAACAATAATTATATCCCTAGAGGCAGTAAAATATACATTGTGGTTTGCAACGCCGCGTCACTTATTGATTTCGAGGCATATTGAAGATGTTAGAACTGTCCCGAATTTTGCGTTTTGATAGCCAATAAGATGAGTAACGAACAACAAAAGCACTAGCTGTATCCAATCTACTATCCCCCATGGTACAAAAGTTTACCTATTCTATTGATCAGCTTGTCCTTCTATGAGAGAAATAAACTCCTTCAGAAGCAGACTTTGGGACAGTTGTGGGATGATGGTCCTAAATTAATACAACCACTGTACATCAAAAAACCTTTTAAAAGCAATGAGGCTGATGCAACAGATCAGAACGTTTAGCTTAAAATGTTGCTAAACTATGAGGCTATTTCTTCACATTATAAGCGCAGCAATGCCCCCACTGACAGTGAGCTATAAGTGCGAATGTTCAAATGCAATTAGTGGGAAGACGCAAATGCGAGGCGGTTTCATATTACAGAAGAGATGAAAATAGCCTTCAGAAATGTAGAAAGAAGGAAGATCTAAAGACGCAACAACAAGCATGGGTTGTTAGCTATGGCCCTAGGATTGTGTATTTGCCTGCTGGACCAGCGAAATAAAGTTGAACCTGAGATAAATACTGGTTTCAATATGGCATATGAGAAGTGTTTATAAAAGAATCCCCTTAACATTCCTATGGTCAGACATGCCTCATAAAATGAAAAAACGTCAAGGGTTTTAAACGTTTACGTTTATGGTTAAATAGTTTCAAAATGTTGACTGCCTCCGCTCAGATTGCAAGGTTGGTGTTGTTGCCGGTGCGCAACAGGCACTGTCATTTCTCTCCTATCTGAACGAACAGTGCCTCAAGTACACTACATGAACATCTATTACAAAATCATGGGCATTAATATAGAGTTGGTCCCCCCTTTGCTGCTATAACAGCCTCCTCTTCTGGGAAGGCTTTCCTCTGAATGTTGGAACATTTTTGCTGGGACTTGCTTCCATTCCAGCCACAAGAGTATTAGTGAGGTCGGGCACTGATGTTGGGCGATTAGGCTGGCTGCGCAGTTGGCGTTTGATTCATCTAAAGGTGTTCGATGGGGTTGAGGTCGGGGCTCTGTGCAGGCCCGTCAAATTCTTCCACACAGATCTCGACAAACCATTTCTGTATGGACCTCGTTTTGTGCACTTGGGGCATTGTCATGCTGAAACAAGAAAGGGCCTTCCCAAACTGTTGCCACAAAGTTGGAAGCACAGAATGCGTCTAGAATGTAATTGTATCCTGTAGCGTTAAGATTTCCCTTCACTGGAAGTAAGGGCCTAGCCCAAACCATGAAAAACAGCCTCCAGACCATTATTCCTCCTCCACCAAACTTTACAGTTCGCACTATGCATTGGGGCAGGTGCGTTCTCTGGCATCAGCTTAGCGCAGATTTGTCCGTCGGACTGCCAGATGGTGAGGTGTGTCATCACTCCAGGGCCGTGTTTCCACTGCTCCAGAGTCCAACCTTTACACCACTCCAGCCGACACTTGTCATTGAGCATGGTGATCTTAGGCTTGTCTGTGGCTGCTCTGCCATGAAACCCATTTCATGAAGCTCCCGGCCAGACAGTTCTTGTGCTGACTTTGCTTCCAGAGGCAGTTTGGAACTCGGTAGTGAATATTACAACTGAGGACAGACAATCATTTCGTGCTTCAGCACTTGGCAGTTCCGATCGTGAGCTCTATGTGGCCTACCACTTTGCGGCTGAGCCGTTGTCGCTCATTCCCATGCCACAATAACAACACTTACGTTGACCAGGGCAGCTCAGCAGGCAGAATGTTGGCGTACTGATTGTTGGAAAGGTGGCATCCTATGTTGATGCCACATTGAAAGTCACTGAACTCTTGAGTGAGATAAAAAATGTTTGTCTATGGAAATTGCATGGCTGTGTGCTTGTTTTTATACACCTGTCAGCAACAGTTGTGGCTGTAATAGGCAAATCCACTAATTTGAAGAGGTGTCCACATACTTTTGTGTATATATAGTGTATGTCAGCAGTATCAAGCCTTTAGATATGAATAATGATCCTATATTATATTTGTCTAAACATTACTGGTGTTTAGCCTAATACAGCTCTGGAAAAAAGTAGAGACCACTGCAAAGGTATCAGTTTCTCTGGTTTTACTATTTATAGGTATGTGTTTGGGTAGAAATAACAATTTTTGTTTTATTCTATAAACTAATGACAACATTCTTCCCAAATTCCAAATAAAAATATTGTCATTCAGAGCATTTATTTGCAAGAAATGACAACTGGTCAAAACTGGCCATGACGGGGTCTTGATCTGGTGGTCCTCCATCCACACCTTGATTGAACTGGCTGTGTGGCATGGCGCATTGTCCCTGCTGGAAAAACCAATCCTCAGGTTGAGAACAATGTCAGAGCAAAAAGGAAGCAAAGTTTCTTCCAGGACAACCTTGTCGTGGCTTGATTCATGCGTCCTTCACAAAGACAAATCTGCCCGATTCCAGCCTTGCTGAAGCACCCACAGATCATCACCGATCCTCACCAAATTTCTACAGTGGGTCACGAGACACCTGTGGCTTGTAGGCCTCTTCAGGTCTCTGTCTCTTCATTAGGCGACCAGGTGTTGGGCAAAGCTGAAAATTGGACTCATCCAAAGAAGATGACCTTACTCCATTCCTCTACTGTCCAATCATATGGTGTTTTGCAAACCTCAGCCTGGCTCTTCTTGCTTCTCATTAGGGCTTTTTCACAGCTTTGCGACTTCAGCCCTGCCCCTAGGAGCCTGTTTCAAACCGTCCCTGTAGTGCACTTCACCCCAGCTGCCGTTTGCCATTCTTTTTGTAGGTCATTTGATGTCATCCTGCGGTTGTTGAGTGACATTTGAATGAGTTGGCGGTCATCGGCCAGTAGAGTTGCGTTTTCGCCTCTGCCGGTCTGTGGCCCTGTTGTCCCCAATGTCTTCTTGACCTTGTTCTTATGAACGCCGTCTTTGAAATTTTAAGGATGGAAGCAACCTGACGCTCTGTATCCCTCTGCCAGTAAAGCCAAAATTGAACCCTTCTTTCTCACTCAAAACTTTCCTTTTCAACTCTTTTGGCATGAGTCAATAGTTATTTTTTTGATTAATATTACTTTTTGGTACTATTAGCACTGGTTTTTGCCATCCAGCTGGTCCTATTGCAAGAGGATAGTGATGACCACTGCAGTGGTTTATACTTTTTCTTCGTTAAATAAGATTTGGTTCATGTGATCACCTAGTCAGTACCTAATTCAGTAGAATGAGGTGTGCCTGTGTTGGAATTCAACAGACACTGGACTGGAATGGCTGTCATACATGTAGAGATGCTGATTTAAGAAAAATGTGCAGTGGTCTCTTGTTTTTCCACAGCTGTATATTCGCATAGGCTATTACCTACACTTTGACATGTAGGGTAATTATTTATTTACATTTACATACACTTTTCTTAAAGAGAATAAAGCTTTTTCAGTTTTTCAAATCAATTTAATTGGCTATTTCTGGTTAATGGCCAGTGCCCTGGCAGATTGGGCAAATGGCCTTAACCCTAAAATCACAACATTTCAGGCCTGTGTTAATATCCTGGCAAGAGAGCATGAAAAAGTGTCGTGAGCTTTTTATGTTTGAGGTATCTAGCTAAGGTGCTAACTGTGTTGGTTATGAGACTAAGGTGGAGTGTGTCGTGTTTGTAATAAGATGTAGAGAAAGTGGGATCACCTGGAGTTCAGGGATTCATTTGCATGTCACACGTCTACACATGTACAATCAGTCACTGCCCTACCAATTGTAAGACCACACACACACACACCCAGGCGAGAACGCACACACACACACACACACACCGAGAGAGAGAAAAACACTGCCACAGTATACTCTCCCATCACTGTGCCGTCTTCCCCCTGTGCTCCTCACACTATTCACATACTCACATTATCCATAGTGCCACAGGCATGGACTCTCCTCGCTTCCCGCCTCTCTGTAATTTTGTCTCTTGTGCCGTAGTGGCTTTGGTTCCACAGTGACAGCTGGCGTGCAGGCTCGCTGGAGCAGATAGATCAGAGAGGTCAGAGAGCACTGAGGCCAGTGAACAACTGGGGGAATTAACAAGAACCCCATCATTGGGGCTTTGAAAAGTAGGAGAGTGGATAGGCCCTAATGTCAATCTTACCATTGACACTGTACTAATTTTATTTTTAGGTGGCTAAGGATGCATTCACATTGTCTTACATGACCCCTGTTTCATGTGTTGTTCTCCTACCTTGCCTCTTTTGACTAAGCCATAGTGTTTTTTTACCACCGGGTAGTTGCGCGTGGGCTTCAGATCAACACTACACACGAAGTAGAATGAGACTGAGCTCTTTTAGAAAACTTGACTCAAGCGTTGGATGATTTCTTACTGGATGGGGCGGGGATTAAAATACACTGGCAGTTCAAGCATGTCTGTAGATTATGTTTAGATGTTGTGATATGAGTAGGTCCTTCCTCTCTTGCCTAACTGCAGCTTTTCTTTTGTAGACAATGTAAATGATGCCTGATAGAAAGACCACATGTCTAGCTGCATTTCTGTTGTTGTGTATACATTTGTGATGTTTTTTAACCGCTGTGTAATGCATAGATGGTCAAAACCCAGCGTATTGCTGCACTACTCACAATACAACACAGCCTTCCAACTAAACTGCACTGTACCAGTCTGCCTTCCCCTCTAGGAGTAACTTTGCGCCTACTGTGTAAATGACTGTATGTCTATGGATCAGAGCCTGTATTGTGTTTGAGGGGGCTTAAAAAGCCATCTTGTTGCTGGATGTGGTTGAGGTGCTGAGTGACTGAAGGCTGTAGTCTATCTGTAGACCGATTCTCACAGGTCCTCCAGGCCAATTTCACACTCTGATGTGGTCTGTGTGACCAAGTTATGTGAACCCGCAGACACTGAACACTAAACCACAATCTGCTCAGGATTCAGGTGCTTTAGTTAGTTACTCAGTTTGTATGCTGCCTACCCCATGCGCCATCTGTAAATCAAGTTGGATTCAACCCATATGCCAACCGCCCCTTGGGTATTTCAGGTGATTCTTTTGGTTGGTATTTTACCCCCCTTTTTCGTAGTATCAATTGTATTTACAGTCTTGTCCCCATCGCTGCAACTCCACGTACGGACACGGGAGGCGGCGGTCGAAAGTGCGTCCTCAGAAACCCAACCGAGCCGCCACTGCTTCTTGACCACGGTGCCGCTTAACCTAGGCCAGCCGCTCCAAAGTGTCGGACTTACCGTACACCTGGCGACCGAGTCAGCGTGCACTGCGCCCGGCCCCGCCCACCAGGAGTTGCTAGTGCGCGATGGGCGAACATCCCTGCCCGGCCAAACCCTTCCTACCCTGAGCGACACTGGGCCAATTGTGCGTCGCCCCGCCTGGGTCTCCCAATTTTGACCGGCTGCGACAGAGCCTGGACTTCAGCCAGGATCTCTAGTGGCATATTAACACTGCGTTGCAGTGCCTTGAACCACTGCACCCTCGGGAGGCCCCTCAGTTAGGTTTAAAGATGGATGCACTAGCAGAAGTGCTCCAGCTTTCCTGGTTGCTAAAATTTTTTATAGTTTGCCTAATTTCAGTTTATGTGACAAAACAAGCAAGTATAGTGTAGATAATCATTGTACCATCTAAACCGCTGTGAAATATGTTTCCATAACCAAACGGTCTACAAAACCGAAAAGTAAAAAGCCGCAAAAAAAAGCGAAAATACTTCTACGCATAGAAGTAGCACACACAGTGGGGAAAAAAAGTATTTAATTGACCACCAATTGTGCAAGTTCTCCCATAAAAAAGAGGAGAGGCCTGTAATTTTCATTGTATTTCAATCAACTATGACAGACAAAAGAGTACTTATTTTCCACCATAATTTGCAAATAAATTAATAAAAAAATCCTACAATGTGATTTTCTGGAGAGAAAAAATCTAAATTTGTCTGTCATAATTGTGATGTACCTATGATATCTGAGCCTCTCTCATCTTTTTTAAGTTGGAGAACTTGCATGATATTGTGTTAATACCACCACTTATCATTCCCCTCTACTGCGTCTTAGAATTGCTTTCAATGAGAATGACAGATCTATTACACAAATTGCTATGTGAATTTGGTCATGATGGCCAAAAAGTTACATGTTACAGGCTTTAAAGATCCTCTTGTGTGACTGGTGGACACCCACCTCTCTCTTGCATCTCTCGCTCTCTCTGTCTCTCTGTCTATCTGTCTACAAAGGAAGGATGTTGCACACACCATTTCCTCCAACACTTTTTTGCTGTCAAAAATGTTTAGGCCTAGTTCCTCCCACTTGAACACATAGCAGAGGCCATGAGTTTTGTCCCAACACTGAAGCCTGTGGTCAGCAGCATATCACATTGAAATACCAGTGTATTCCTACACTTTATATCTAGTATGACTCTATTTCTTCTCAAATGGAAAGAGATTGTACTGAAGCCAGAAGGTCTGATATTGGCGGGTCCGATCAGGCCAGATGGAGAGTGGGAATGTCTTTCTGTTTGAGTGGGGCCACGTGTCAATACACTACTATCAGAACCCCGAGGAGAATTGAAGACAGTTTCTTTCATCTGACTATGGGTACACAAGCCAGAGGCTTTACATGACCTAACTGCACCAGTGTGCAGGTGCATGTCTCTCAGCAATATAGCCATACACCAAGCAAACTTAGAACACACTCATGCACAATTGCCCCCCATACCTGCAAACCACTGTATGTCCCTCGGACAAGAGTGCTCCCCACAGCTGGACTGACTTCATGGAGGCGTGCTCGCTTGGTAAATGAGTGTACTCACAACTGAAAAAAAATATCTCAATCATGAGTTTATGGCTGTGCACCATTAGTGGATACAAAACTCTTTCAGCCCCCCTTCTCAGTGACCAGAGAAGGACTCTGTTTTACTAGATATGATATATTATTCCAACCTCTCTCTATTCCCCTTCTCCTAGGTATTAAATGAAAAGTCTTGAGCAGAACTGGTACAAAGCAGAATTTGACGCGGGAAAGACGGCTCCATCCCCAAGAACTATATAGAGATGAAAGCACATCCGTAGTGTGAACCACCTGACCCAGACTCCTAATATGACTCAGGAGGACTCACATCTCTCCAGCTTATTGTTGCTGTGATATAGGCAAACAGGACTCATCATGACTGCCTATCACAGCTGGGCCACAACTGCAGTGTATCACATTGATTTGGCACTATGAAACAACTGTCTGAATTCAGCAGAACAGGCCGTCAACTCCTAGTACTGTGCTGAAGTGGCCAGTGCCGCAGTCAGAATCTTCTCTGTGTGTTCATTGGAGGGCTCTTTGTGTGAGGATTCTTAGGGGGATATTACCTCTAGGGAGCACACGGTGCTAGATTAGCCTCTCTGTATTGGTGGCTCAGGGCCTCTTGGACTTACTTGAATATTGACCCTTATTTCATAATCACACAGGATTTTATCAGATGGGATTTTTGGAGTATGGAGGGCTGGGTCTGGCTGTCTCTGTCCAAAAAGCTGCGCATACATGACTGGCTTTGTCTGTCTGTGTACAGTGGATTGCCCCACCCCCCCCACCCCTACTCCTGGCCTATAGTGCCAGGTATAAGCCCGGTTAGCACTTCAGGTGCCAGGACTTGGATAGTGAGAAATGAAGCTGATCCATAGTCCATGTGTGGTGTAATAGCAGAGAGAGCGCAGAGCTCAGGTCAGCTGGTGTGCTGGGCAGAGTGTGGGTTGTGGAGTAAAATAATTGGCTGTGATCATGAGAAGATGACGCCCTTAGAAACAACATGTTATCTACTGGTCTGGTCCCTGTCCCTCCCAGTCTGTCTGTTTAATGGAAGTCTCAGTGGAGTCACCGTCTCTGTGAGGTGGAAATTTACCCCTCAGCACCACTGCCTCATCCAGAGGCTTGGTTTTAATTTGGCTGCTACTCATAGCCACATCAAAACGTGCCATTTAGCAGGGCCTGGGCTGTGATGCTGTGTACAGGTCGTAGTTGCCTATGTCAAGTAATACACCGTGCTGTGACATCACAGCTACTGCCATCATCATAAAAAAAAAGTGGTCAATGATACTGTGTAATGGGACTACAGACCAGTCTGTGGTATTCTCAATTGATTGCCTATTTAAGTGCTTTGAACATACCAGGAAGAGAAATGCTAGTTAACCTAAATCAATCCAATGTCAGTAGCTTCACTCTCCTCTTGTACTGACTGACTGTGGGTCAGCTGTGAGTCCTGCCCCCATATAGTTTGGTGTAGCCTAAGTGTGTACAGGACAGTAGTGATCTGATCCACATGGCAGTTGTAGTGGGGCAGGAGTTTGCCCTTTTGTCATTATAGACTGGCTGTGATGGAGTGGCAGCAGCAAGACTCTCTCTCCACACACACACACACACAATTTTTTTACATTTTAGTCATTTTTAGAGACGCTCTTATCCAGGGCGACTTACAGTTAGTGAGAGTGCATACAATGGTTTTTTATTTATTTAAATTTTTCATATTACTGGCCCCCCGTGGAAAGACTAACCACAACCCTGGCGTTGCAAGCATACGCCATGCTCTACAACTGAGCTAAGGGACTAGAACAACCAGCCTGCCTTATTTTGGGTACAGTACATGGGTAGTTGACGTGACAGATCTTTTTTTATCCATAGTGGCAAACGCATATTAATTTAATTGGTTCAAATTGTGACATCCTATGACTGAAAGCTTTCTTTCTTAGCTTGGATCATGAGTAATTTCATGCAGTATATCAGTTATTTTATTACCATTTTGAACCAAACGTGGTAATTGTCCAATGGTGCGACTGGTGTCTGTTAATGAATGAAAACATGAATACAATTCCCTTCACCTACTCTTGTACTTATGACACAGCAGTGTATTTCAAAAAACAGTAGTCCCCAAGTCCGTCCATTATATTTCCATATAGTTCTTATTGATTACATGTTGTCCCCAAATGCAATGTCCACATGGTGTGACCCAATTCTATGATTAATCAACGAGCCAGCATTTGGGCGCCATTGCGCTGGGGAGGGTTCTCTTGCAATGAGGAAGTACAGAAGACCTTACTGGAACACATGGTCTGAACAGCTTGTAAGCTTTATGAGAAATATTTTTGGCACTTTTCTGCCATTGCCTTAAGGGACTACTTTTTGTCCCACCAGCCACTGTCGCAGGTAGATGAATTTTTTTTACCAGCCATCAGACAATATTATTTCACTATAATTATATAAAAAACACAAAACAAGGCATGAACCATGCTTTGTAATGTTTCTAAAACAAGAAATGTATTAGTAAGAAGTAATGTGGTATATTGCTCAATTTCATAACATTTTTGTGAACCGAGTCTTTTAACCAAAATATTAGATGAGACAAAATGTTCAGTTGCCCCTTTAAGGGCAGTAGGTTACCGTGGGAACAGGGCTACTCAAGTCCTGTCACGTGTCTGTGAGAGATTTGGGATTTGATTAGGTTGCCTGTTTGCTATCAGTTGAAGCAGCAGACTCAAACTAACGTTGAAAAAAATATATATAATAGCCAAGATAGACGAGGACAAAGTCTCAATTTGTAGACTTTCGAGTAAATTAGACCGACTTAATGTCTGTACGCAGTGGCTCCAAAACTTTTGCTATCTATCAGCGCTTCACTCAAAAATAAATGATCTGTTTATTTTTATAATTTTGGGGGAGATTAATATAATCCAATTAAAATTGATTATTTAAGAGGTGAGCTTATTTGAAACACCAATGGGTTTAAAGGGTACACTCGGTACCCATTAAGCCCAGTCCGGACTTTTCACATATTTTATCAAATATTTTTGTCTTATTAAAACATGTAAGTAAAGTCATTAAACTTCATATGAGAGATTAATCTTTCATTTTATATCCACTTTTCTTACTAAAATGTGAGCAGTATATGTTAGAAATGTCTAAACTCATACTGAACAAAAATATCAACTCAACATGTAATAATTTCAACGATTTTACTGAGTTACAGTTCATAGAAGGAAATCAGTCAATTTAAATAAGTTATTTAGGCTAACAGCCCCCACCCCCGTACTGACAAATTCTCTAAAATGACTTTGGAGGTGGCTTATGGTAGAGAAATGAACATTACATTCTCTGGCAACAGCCCTGTTGGACATTCCTGCAGTCAGCATGCCAAATGCAAGCTCCCTCAAAACATCTGTGGCATTGTGTTGCGCGACAAAACTGCACATTTTAGTGGCCTTTTATTGCCCCCAGCAAGGTGGATGGATTATCTTGGCAAAGTAGAAATGCTCACTAACAGGGATGTAAACAAATTTGTGGCCAAAATTTGAGAGAAATACGCTTTTTGTGCGTATGGAATATTTCTGGGATCTTTTATTTCAGCTCAGGTAGGACCAACACTTTACATGTTGCGTTTTATATTTTTGTTCAATATAGATTTAGGTGGTACACTTACCCTATTTGTACAGTATCCTTTTGCAATTTAGGTCATTTTAAGTGGTTCTGAGTGCAATATTTACATATTAATTCTCCCATGCCTGGTTCTCAATCCCTGCAGGTGACCATTGCTCCAGTGGCCTCTGGGTCTGTCTCTGCCGCCTGGGGAAGGCCTGGTTCTTTAACATGGCCCTAGTGATATTGGGGACTGGCTGTGGTGCTCCCATTACTGGTTATCACTCTCTGCATTAGACCATCCATTCCCTTGATCTGTCTTTGTCTATCCCACCAATTCCTCCTGACCGATTGGCATACATGATCTACCCTGGGAAGGCCCGCATCAGCAGGGCCTCTTTTGGATACTGTTCACCCTGCCTCCAATATATTACCCACCAGTGTCAGAGACACGTTGTGTTTCTCAAACCCCATTTTGCGATGTACTCCAAAAACCCTCCAACAGAACACCTCTCAAGCAGTGCCTCGGCTCCCACGGCTTCGGCTGATGGTAGGAGAGGGGCCTCCTACTGGGTGCGTTTGGGTCTCCTCCATCACTGGAGAACTGTGCCCCTGCACCTCGCTGCACGGCCAGGTACACCTCAATTTTGTGGGGGCCTACCGGAGTGATCCTGCTAGTAGCATATTCCTGTCTCAAAGATTAAGCCATGCAAGGCTTAGTACACACGGCCGCTACAGTGAAACTGCGAATGGCTCATTTAAATCAGTTCCTTTGATTGCTCCGACGTTACTTGGATAACTGTGGCAATTGTAGAGCTAATACATGCCAACTAGTGCTGACCTTCGGGGATGCGTGCATTTATCAGACCCAAAACCCATGCGCGGTACTCTAAGGCTCTTTGTGACTCTATAACCTCGACCGGTGGCGTGCCATTCTTGGCGCTGACATCTAATTTGAATATTATATTATATTATATTATTATATTAATGTCTGCCCTATCAACTTTCGACGGTACTTTCTGTGCATACCATGGTGATCATGGGTAACGGGGAATCAGGGTTAGATTCCGGGGAGGGAGCCTAAGAAACGGCTACCACATCCAAGGAAGGCAGCAGGCGCGCAAATTACCCACTCCCGACTCGGGGAGGTAGTGATGAAAAATAACAGTACAGGACTCTTTCGAGGTCCTGTAATTGGAATAAGTACATTTTAAATCCTTTAATAAGGATCCGCTACTGATGTTTAGAATTTGCATTGTGGAGCGGTCAGAAACTTCAAAGTGTCATTAATTATGTTTTAACCGTAAAATTTGACTGCCTGTTGTGTATTGTCCATCGGTGGGACATCATGTACAATGGGGTTACACCAATAAAAAATGTATTTTAAAAAAGGGGTTGTCTTGAACAAAGTGTAACATAATTGTTGAAGCAGGTAACATTATCATAGTACATAAGTAAAGTAATTGCTTTTTACCTAGGTTTTTGTCAAATGACTAAATCTTACTCAAAATGTAATGGGGAGACACTTGGTTATCATCATTATACAAGTAAATGTGTTTTTCGACAGGGTATGATTACTGATTTTAAAAACAGAAGTAACTAATAATTAGTAAAAATCATTTTCTTGTCTATTTGGGAATCATTAAACCTTTCTATTAGCATTGATTATGATATCACACCAGAGGACAAATTCAAGGCACTAATGCATTAAATGTTTCATTAAATTTGATACAAATTTAAAATCAAATGTGGCCACATTTGGAATTGTTTAGACATACCTTTTTGCAACTGTTTTTTTACTTTAGTTTTTTTATAAATAATTTATTCACTTTTGTTTTGGCCATATGGCAGCTACCCACATGCAGTACAGTATCTTCAGCCGACGCTAGGCCTGGTAACGGTATGCTGGGTTTCAAAAAATAGATGTTAATATGTCTCTGCATTTCATCTACCGGTATGTATTCACAGACCAGACCATGAAATATGGACCTTTTGGATCTTCCTTATAGTAGAAGTGGTGTAAGTAATAACATGTTTGGGAGCCTGCTAAATTGAGTCAAAATAGCTTTAGATTGCTCTTCCATAGTGGCATTTATATCTGTACTGCACTGTGTGTAGTAGGTAGGTGCATTGTGTGTGTGAGAGACGCAACCAGTCTGGCTCCACATGGCCTGGCTGCTCTTTCCGTGCCTGCATTAATTGCTCTGCCGGCACCTTTATCAGAGTAGGATGGGGTCGGCCGATAGAGGGCGCAAATGCAAAGAGGATTAGGTGTTGGTCATTTTATTATTGATTTTCACTTTCATGCAAAGGTGCCAAGATGTCATCTCTCTGGCTGCTCTGGTTAATAATTAACCGGAGAGAGCTCTTTCTCTCTCACTCTCAGCCCCCTGCTGCTACAGCTGCTGTTGGCCCAGCCAGGGCTGCTGTCACAGACCTTGCTGGGAGTGAGACAGCCTCTGCTCCAACTCCACAGCACGCTATCCCCACTCCTCAACCCCTGTGCCCCCACTGTACACAACGCCCACGGTTCTGGTTCTCCTACCTGCAGTATTAATCGGTTGACTGGGGCAGGGGCTTAATCTGAAATATAGTATAATTTCTTAGGACTGTAAACAGTGAGAGATGACCATGTGTCGTCCCTGATCGTGAGGGAGCAGATGTCTATCTGTTTGGTTTATGCTGGTCCGACTGTGTTCTCTCCCCTGACCCCGTGTGTGGTGCTGTCCCTCCCTCCAGGTGGTTCTTTGGGAAGATCCCCCGGGCCAAGGCAGAGGAGATGTTGAACAAACAGAGGCATGACGGGGCCTTCCTCATCCGAGAGAGTGAGAGCGCGCCAGGGGACTTCTCCCTCTCTGTCAAGTAAGTGAACACACACACGCACAAAAGGTTTATAAGCCCTGCTCTACATATGTTGGGGCGAGGGACTGCTCTGCACCGTACAATGTATTGGGTAACAAAGACACAAACATCTGCTATGTTTCTCTTCTTTCTCTTCCTGTGTTTAAATACAACTACAGCGCTTTCTTTTTTACCCAGTCTTCAGTGCTGCCCCCTGGTGGATAAGGGGTTACCCCATGTGTCTATGAACATTAACTGCAGCTCACTGACAGTCATTTTACAGCAGGATTTCAGCGCTTTCTTTCCAGCTTGCACAACATTGACGCAATTGATTTCGATGTCCGCTCTGCTTTCCTTAAAAAGGCTCAATTCTTGTAGTGTCTGTCTGTATGTAAAGTAGATAGTGATCACTTTTAATTATCTTTAATTGTCTGTTGATCCACCTGTCATTGCCTTGAGCAGAACAAGGAGTTTGTCTTAGTAGAGACTAATCCCCCTGATGGCTGTGGAAGAGGCTGGTTTATCTCTGTCTGCAGCGTTACTATCCATGGGTTCATGACCTGTGTTCACACTGTTATAGAGACAGTCTGTCTTCCTAACGTGTTGCTAAGAGAACGTGTCCACATGTATTTCCTTTGGCTGTTGGGATCTCTTCTTTTCTCTGTTCTGTTTTAGCAGTTCTGTGTCTGTTGACTGTCTGCTGCTGGCCAGCTACCCATGGTTGTCATCCTCTGTCCCCCGTCTCCTCAGGTTTGGAAATGACGTCCAGCACTTCAAAGTCCTGCGTGATGGGGCAGGAAAGTACTTCCTGTGGGTGGTGAAGTTCAACTCGCTCAACGAGCTGGTGGACTACCACCGCTCCACCTCTGTATCCCGCAACCAGCAGATCTTCCTGCGCGACATTGAGCAGGTCCCCCAGGTGAGACCACATCCCCCTTAACCTTTTTTTCAGGCTGTTTACCAGTGTGGCTTTGTAGGAGACTTAATGGTCACAACGACAAACTAGGTTATTAGTGTAAAATAATAGCTTTGAGGGAGACAGATTGGCCCCAGAGTTGCTGACTCAATCCCTCATCCTGCCGGCCTAACCTTTGGACATGGCATTGGCTCAGTTCACCAACGAGTCACTGTTGATTCAGAAAACACAGTCAGGGAAAAACCGAGGCTTTGTCCTTTTGTCAGACTTTGTTAACATGTCTGGGACTCATGGATTTGTTTTGCTCTCTTTCTCTCTCTCTGCCCACAGCATCCCACGTATGTACAGGCGCTCTTTGACTTTGACCCCCAGGAGGATGGCGAGCTGGGCTTCCGACGTGGAGACTTCATCCAGGTCCTGGACAACTCTGACCCTAACTGGTGGAAGGGAGGATGCCACGGGCTAACGGGCATGTTCCCCCGCAACTACGTCACACCTGTCAACCGGAACATGTAAACAAACACACAAACATCAACAACCACCCCATACCCCCCCTCAACCCATCAAGAAGACATCAGGAGCAGAGAGGGGGAATGCAACATGGAATGAAAAAATTGAGGAGCAGTTCTGTCGAAGGCATCACCTTGTCAGTGGCAGCTGAGCAAAGCCAACTTTTAACACTGAGAATGTTTGCCTTCATAGTGAACGCTTCAGTCAGAACTGAACTGTCATTGAGGAAAGAATACAGAGAAACTAAGCATAGTGCACCGAAAGTGAAGATAATGAGAATGATTCGATCCCTAGACTCCCACAGCTGCTTCTGTCCTCTCCTCTACTTCTTTACATTCTGCGTTTCTTTTCCTTTTTTGCTGCATGTTTTAATCACCTAAATGAAATACCAATAAATCCTAACGCTGTTTTGAATAAAAATACATGTACAAATATTTTTTCAAATGATTGAAAAATAAGAAAAAAATATGGATGCTATCTGCAGCAAGTTACCAAGTCCAAGATCATTGGCACGTGAGCATTGTACATCAGCCCTGGGCTGCATAAATAAATCACCTACAGTATAGAGAGAATCCATTTTTTAAGAATATATATTATATATATTTGTATGTGTTTACCAGTCATCACAAATTGTATTGTTTTTTCCATTTGTAAATTATGTTTAAAAAAAATTGTTAGTCTGGATAAGACCTAGTAGCTCTGGGATGTGCTGAATTGTCAGTATAATTTTTCCTGGATTATTTGAGGGCTCTCAGATAAAATTGCATGATGATATTTAAAACGTGAAATTATTTCCTTGTCTGATAAACGAGAGAATAGTCTGTTTTTTTTAACAAAACCAATCCTGTCAGGAAGCTAACGCCGACCAGCGAGTAGAGCCATTTATGCTGCATGAGCTGTTGTATTATGAAACCCTGTAAAAGGCCAGCCACCTTTTGAAGCCAATGTATTTATTGCAGCCATTTTACTCTTTGGCTGTGAATGTAGCTGACTGAGTCCATAGACATTGACATGAGGGAAGCAAGATCGGAGAACTGAACTACACAACTGCAAGGGATTTCCGAGAAGTGCTGAATTAGTAATGGTGTCAATATAAAATTATATAGAGAGATGTATGAAAAATATGCATATAGTACATACATATTCAAACACACATACACGAACAGTTCCCTCCTTGTTAGACTCACACATAACAAGGTGAGTTGGATAATCACATGAAGGTGTGATAAACAGTTTGAGAAATGTTAGTGTCTTTTATGCTAAAAGTTGAGAGATCAGCTTTACCAATGTTGTTTTTCTCTCTGTGGCGTGTCAAGCACTTTTTATGTTAAGCATTTGATTTCTGGTCTTGTGTGTTTGTTTTCTGTGTGTGTTTAGTTTCTTTGTTCTCTCTGGATAGTGCCTTTCTCTCTGGTGTTTCAGTGTCTCCGACCTGCTGCTTTGAGCCCCTTTCCTTTGTGGGGTCGTCAATCCTGCAGTGAGAAACCATGTACATAATCCAACCTGTCCCATCAACCCCACATCGCTCTTCCTCCCTGTGCCCTTCCCAACATGGAACTCTTCTTATTTAAGTGTCTCTTGCCTTCTCTTACCTAATGATACTGTTTTGTTTTTTTGCCTCGTTTTTCATTTGCATTTTTAATTTTTATTTTCAATTAATAAAAATGCAATTATTAAACAAAGAGAGAAACTATGTGGTGTGGTCCATAGATTGTTGCATACTGTTTTTCATCTTGTGATTCAACAAACCTTTTGATGGCTAAATTCATCTGTCTAAAAGTGTATAGAAATTAGTTGCCATAACCTGGCTTTGCATCTGACAATATGTAGGGACAGGGACATGCAGTGTTAGGCCATGAATCAGACAGGAATCGCAAATAAATACCTATATTGACACATCAGGCTCCCCTGCGTGTACAATGCCAAGTTCATGTCCCCCTGGGTGCCATGAACAAGCTTCATTTGATGAGGAAGCTGAGTCCTGAGCACAGCCTTGGGTCCTTTTGTACATACAGTGGTTTGCTGCCCTGTGAAAATGTACACATTGCATTACCCTTGGTCTGGTGGACTGTTTGCTTTTATGTTCCGTTATTTTTAGCCCTTAAACACTTTCTGACTACATTGTGTCACAGGCAGGCTGCCTTTCCACTGAGGGACACTTAACAAACCAGCGGACTGGGAACATTAAGTGCTCTCCATCCTCAGTCCTGTCATGGAATTCATTGTAGTCTGAGAAGATGTCATGTACTGTAAGAAGTCTCATCAGGTCTGAAATCTAGAGACATTATGTAAGTAAACAGCATGAATATATAACAGCCATCTTTGATTACGTTGTCGCAGATAGCCAGGGAACATTATTGGCGTTTACCAAAGCCTGTCTTCTCACAAAATTAGTCAGACCGTCTCCCAGGGTCTCGATCTCCCACCATTTGAGGATCCATGAAATTATCAATTGTCAAATTTTCCATTAAAGGCCTTGCTGGCTTTGAAAACATGGAAATGCGTCATGTTTTTTATAGATCTTGATGCAGTTCACGGAGTGTTATTGCATGATTAAGTGTTTACATAAATTATTGTTTGTTTTCTAAGATGCAACGTACAGTTTATCTCCGCTTAGCTTGGTGCTTGTTTGTACTGTGTGTGTGCATGTGTGTGCCTGAGTTTATCCGTTCAGAGGTGTGTGTGTGCAGAGAAATACACATTTGTATTCTCCGTCAGACATCTAGTAACATTGACACACACAGTGAAATAACACTGCACTTCCCATGTCACGTACTTCCTGGGGCCTATTTACTTTGTGGAAATACGTGTGGGGCCTGTGTTTTTGACACAGCTGGCGCATCTTCAATGTAGGGGTTTGGCAGGCAAAGGGACAGTGATTGGATGCTCAGGGTAAACAACAGTATTCGAAGGCAAAACTTTCCAGATCTTCCCACTACTATTCTTTATGCTGTCATCATATTCAAATAGGAATGAAGACAACTGACCTTAAATGTCCACCCGCTTACACAACTGACCTTAAATGTTCACCTGCTTACTGAACCTCATGCAAATAGTCTGTGAAATGCAAGCACTGGATTCTTTGTTCTCCAACCATCCTGTTACTTATCAGACTGAGATATGTCAATGGTGTTCTTTACACGACTGCCATGACACTGTCAGAAAGCATACAAACTGATCTGGATATAAAATAAAAGGTCTGGTATCTTGGACAGTATGCAATCCCTTCCTGCTGAGACAAACTTGTATTCTGGTATGCATGGTGCATTATCGCCACCTCCTGGCAGCTATCGACATCTGAAAATAATTGTTTTCCTCATGCAACCATTCGGTTCGACCACTGCAAAGCGCTATAATAATGTTAATCTTTTACCAGTTTTCAATTTATTAGATATAAGAGTATGCATATTGCAAAGTTTTCAAAGCTTCTTTAAAAAAAATAACGTTAAAAATACATTTTGTAAAAGTGCTTCACTACCATAATGGGATATAGTTTTTGCGTCCTTACATGTCCTTTCCGAGAATCATTCGAGATGAATTAGTAAATGCTCCCTTTTCCTGTACGAACGAACTGTATGCTGCCTTTTCCTGTAAGAACGAACTGTATTTGTACTCAATTATGACTAGACCACAAGACTGGACAGAGTACTGTACGGCTTTATATGAGACCTGATTTAAGCAACAATCTACAAAAAAATACCCGTTGTCGGCAGGATTCGAACCTGCGCGGGAAGATCCCAATGGATTTCTAGTCCATCGCCTTAACCACTCGGCCACGACAACCTGATATCAAGATGTAATAAAAATTACTATAATTTCTATGACAACACGTAACAAGTTCTCATCAAAAGTGTTATACTGTAATGTAATTTCCTCCAGAAAATATGTATCGTGATGTCGTTTACTTGATTGTAATTTTTGATCAACCCTAGCATGATGTTGTCGTGGCCGAGTGGTTAAGGCGATGGACTAGAAATCCATTGGGATCTTCCCGCGCAGGTTCGAATCCTGCCGACAACGGGTCTTCTTTTTGGATACATTGTAACACCTACAGTAACGTTACGATCAATGTGTTTATATACACCATTGGTTACTACGATAAGGTTATCACAAATAGTAATGTTATACTGGAGATAAGTCTATGATTGGATGCATTGCAACACCAACAAGCCAATTTGCGATATACAGTATGAGATATACAGATTGGTCAGTGCTATCTGGGATCTTTGGGACAACCCTAACCTTAACCATAACCTTAATCACAAAGGATGAATTACCCTAACCTTAACCATAGCCCTTCCCTAACCAACTTCAATTGTGTAGGGACGTCCCAATGATCCCGTATAGCACGGACCGATATAGATTCTGATGATGTGATTTCAGTGATGGTGGTGGAAGATAAGATTGACCATCACCCCTCTCAAATTAAACATTTAAAAAATGTATTATCAGACCTTTTGTATTTACCAATGCATACCCTTGGCAGAATACATTTTTTTTAAACGTTACCTCTATGATTCTAGGAGTAAAATCATGAAGGGGTATGAATTAACATGAAAAATAAAGGGGTATGCTTGAATTGGCAAAATAATAATTGAACTTGAGGAAATGTAGAAAAGAGCAACAAATGTTAGTTAAAAAAATAGAAAAGCAAGCTAGGTATAATATCCTTTTCCCATTTATAGATATTCATAATACACTTTTGTAGCCTACTTGAGAAAGCATAAATTCGGTCTTTTTCTTTTGTGCGATTCAGCAATAATTACAAACCAGTTCAGAGTGCAAGGACTCAATGTAAATACAAATCACTTTGCCTGTTCAGGTCTACTGTACTGGAAGAACAGTCACCACGTGACATCAGCACTGGGCCTTCCGTCTGTTTTCAGTAGTCGGAGAGAGAGGAAGAAAAATGGCGGCTGCGACCGATCAGAAGCGGGACGCAAGCCATTCGTTTTGAGCTTTCTCACGTAAACCGAGGCCGGTGCTTTACGGGACTACTTCTTTGGAATCTACGCAAGTCAAGCTTTCTGGCGGTACCCGTTTTTCTGGGTTCTGTGAAGGCTAAATAAACGCAGAAATTGAAATTGAAAATAATAGATTTTATATATAATGAGGGGGAAAAGAGGCAGGCCGCCCAAAACCCTGCTGATGCAGGAGCCTTCATCCGAGCCGGAGCGTGGCTTGAGACCCAGGAGAGAGTTGAGGGCAAAGGGGAGAGGTAGTACCGATGTCGATTTTGAGAGTCCCAAGAGGGGAAATAACTCTTCATCGAGGGGCAGGAGAAAAGTGGGATCATCCACGGTATCTCGCGGTAGGGGAAGAGGCAGGGGGGGTGGTGGTGGCAGAGGTACTAGGGGCAGACGGTCAATCGCTAGATCTGTGGTTTATGATGATCATGAAAGTGATGAAGATGATGATGCTGTGAGTTTGAGATCTGAGGAGGACGAGTTGGTAGAGGAAGAGACGATAACGGACGAGGAAGAAGAGGCCCTGAACGAGGAGTCAGACCCGCTTGAGGAAATACTCGAGGAGGAGGATGATGATGCCAGCTACTGTACTGAGAGCAGCTTTCGGAGTCAGAGCACTCATGGCAGCACTCCGGGTAAAACCACAATATTGCTGCAATAAGCTGCTTAGAGAATGTTAGAAAACAATGACAATGTAACTATTTATAATTTGTCTGGGCGTATTTTTATTGCCATTATGTCTTATAGTGCAGGAAGCTGTATTGTTCAAAATGGAGAATGCACTGACTGTGTATAAAAACAGGCCTTGCTTGAGATCAACATTTGTAATGATGGAATGAAAGCTTTGCATTTAGCGATCTAGGCAGGGCACGAGAGCCGAATTGCACATTTTTGAGTTCTGAAACATTCACACATCTTTAACTAACAGTATTGTGCGAGATGTTAGTATAATTGTGTTTGCTAGTTTTGAATCTGACTTGGCTATTGCAATAGCTAGGTTGTTATAACAGACCTTATCTAAGGTCTAACGTTAGCAAGCTAGGCTAACAAGCTAATGCCTGAACTTGCTAAACAGCTGTAAAGGCAGATTGATCATTTCGAAAACAACTAAAATGACCAACAACAATATATTACCATTACATGCACTAATAACTGGATTGTTTCTTATTATAAAACAACGCCTGATGATGCATAATTTCCTTGCAGGTGAATAGCTACTTAGCACGTCTGGCTAGCTAGCTAAATATTTTGGTAAATGTGTCTAAATTAATGAGACTATTAATTAACTTGTTGTTTTTCTTTAACCTACTCTTACTTATTATTAGCTTCTCATACCTAGCATAGGTTTATTTTTACAGCTGAGAAGCAGATGAGTTCTTCAAGCTAGCAAGTTAGCAATGTCATGGGCTCATGCACTTGTCCAGGAGGACCCAGCTAGTTTGCTAGTAGTCCACATCAGCTCGAGCTAATGACAGGACAGGGTACCATGTGGCCCATTGTTTTGAAAATAAGCGCCCTCAATTTCACCAGTTGTAACTGTGTGGAAGAAGTTTCAGTGACGCAGCACAATAATGTTTTACATTCCCCAAAGTACATAATGGAATTATTAATTTCAATGTTATATTAATATCTGTAATATTTAATATCCATAAGCTGTTGTAAACTTTGTAAATTGAATGCAGAGGTTATTTTTGTTTCAACACACTTTTGATGCACATTTTCATACACACAGTAGATAGAAGCAACTATTTTGATTAGATTAAAGTTAATTATTATTTTTTGAAAGTATAATTTGAAAGACACTGACAAAACTATGTAAGAAAGATGCTTTTCTGCTATTCTACAGATATATTTTGTAATTATTATGTTGCTGTTGCAAAACATTATCACAGTGTTTGGATTAGACCCATTTAAGAAGTAATTTTTTACATTGAAGGGAATGTCCATTGTGTTAGATTTCAACATTTGTTCACTTGTGTAAATTCTGTCTTTAACGAAAATTCAAAGAAACAAGTTGATCTATGATTTAAGCCCTTGAGCCAATGTAATTCTGCTGTGTCTGGGTTTTATGTATGAGTTACAGAATGCAATTTCAGTTTTAGTTAGTCTTTAAATCACATGGATTATGGCACTCACTGCTCTCTCTCTCTGTCTGGTAGGGCGGAAGATGACGCGGGTGCATTGCCCTCGCTCGCCAATCTTTGAGGAAAAGGAGATCCCTCCTCTGGAGTTGCCCAGAACCTCTGAGGACCTCATGGTGCCCAGCGAGGAACTGCTCAATGTGTCCTCCATCTACGAGGTGCTGCGCAACTTCAGCACGGTACTGCGGCTCTCTCCCTTCCGCTTCGAGGACTTCTGTGCTGCGCTGGTAGGCCAGGAGCAGTGCACGCTGATGGCAGAGACCCACACGGCCCTGCTGAAGGCCATCCTGCGTGAGGAGGACACATCCAACACCACGTTCGGTCCTGCCGACCTCAAGGACAGCGTCAACTCCACCCTCTACTTCATTGACGGCATGACGTGGCCCGAGGTGGTGCGTGCCTACTGCGAGAGCGACCAGGAGTACCACCATGTCCTGCCCTACCAGGAGGTGGAGGACTACCCCTACGGCCCGCTGGACAGTAAGATCAAGGTGCTGCAGTTCTTGGTGGATCAGTTCCTCACCACCAACATCGCCCGCGAGGAGTTGATGTCAGAGGGGGTGGTGCAGTATGATGACCACTGCAGGGTGTGCCACAGGTTGGGGGACCTGCTGTGCTGTGAGACCTGCTCTGCGGTCTACCACCTGGAGTGTGTGAAGCCGCCACTGGTAGAGGTGCCGGAGGACGAATGGCAGTGTGAGATCTGTGTGGCACACAAGGTGCCCGGAGTCACAGACTGTGTGACAGAGATGCAAAAGAGCAAACCCTACATCCGCCAGGAGCCCATCGGCTACGACCGCCAACGGAGGCAATACTGGTTCCTAAACCGAAGGATCATTGTGTAAGTAATTACTGCCCCCCACCCCACTTCCCTTAGTAGTGACTTCAACAATATTATGCACCATCTCCGTACCATACTGAGTGATCTCATCTGAGATCACTCAGTATGGTTAATCAAGTTAATCAATTGCCTTCAGAATTACCGTACCATCCCTGCCGTCTTTTTCCAGTGCTGAATTGCTTGGTGTAACATCAGTCATGTCCTGTAGATAGAATAATACACCTTTTGTTGCTGAACACTATGTGCAAACAGATTGCCTGAGAAAGCTGAACATATATTTTTTAACTTGAATTTCAGTAGCTGGATGTTGCTGATAATCCCCCACATTCATGTAGAAGCAGCCTGGATTAAACATTTAATGGGTGTGAAAAATGTAGCTGATTTCAACGATGACTCAATCTGAGGGTGCTGTGATCGTTAACTATGCCCTTAGTGAGGGTGAAACTCCTGTGCTGTGATGCCATAGCCCCCCTGAGAGTTAACTGAACTGCTGCTGGAGAATCAGCTTTCTCATCACGTTACCTCTCCTCCATTTGAACATGTCTTCACAATTGCTTGTAATTGGTCTCTCCTTTTGCGAGAGGCAAACAAAAAATAAATAAGAAGGCTGAAAAACAACATGCTTTCAAATGGAATTGAAGCTTATTGCCAATTTGCATTCAGTATAAATGTTCCTTTAAAGTTAAGATATCTTTGTGTCCAGGTTAATGATGCCTCATGCAGCATTATATGCCATACAATGATGTCATCTCATGATCTATTCATTAAGGTCCTTGAACCTGTTTTGATAAACAAACTAATTGTCAATTATATTCCATCTTATTTGACAAAGCTCTAAAAATGGTTGTTGACCTGTTATTCCAGTGAGGAGGACGGGGAGCATGAGAAGAAGAAGATCTGGTACTACAGCACAAAGGTCCAGCTGGGAGAGCTGATAGAGTGTCTGGACAAGGAGTACTGGGAGAACGACCTGTGTGCCGTCCTCGAGGAAATGAGAGAGGAGGTGCACACTCACATGGACATCACTGAGGACCTCACCAACAAGGCCCGCGGCAACAACAAGGCCTTCCTCACGGCAGCCAACGGTAAGGCTAGACAGCCACCTGCTGGATGCTCTGAATCACTGTCTGTCACACTGAAGCATTTTTAGCTGGTCCATGGCTTCTATGCGTTGTCAATATAGAAATGTCAATGTCGACCCCTAGGCTACATGTTGTATAGCCAGCGTGTAGCTCCTGTGGGATTACATTCCAATACATCTCTGGAGAGGAGAGTACATTTTCCCTCATGCTGAAGTATGATTAGGACGGTTGAAGTATTAGAACTGTCAGAGAGCCACAGGTAGCCTAGCGGTTAGAGCGCTGGGCCAGTAACCGAAAGGTTGCTGGTTCGAATATCTGGTCCGACAATGTGAAAAATCTGTCTGTGCTCTTGAGCAAGGCACTTAACCCTAATATTCTCCAGGGGTGCCGTACTACTATGGCTGACCCTGTAAAACAACAACTTTCTCTGCACCTATCCAGTGTATGTGACAATAAAAAAACATCAAACATCATAGATGTTGCTATTCCCCTCTCTTTCTCAGCCTTTTTACTTATCATGCAAACAGTGTTTTTCTTCTTTCCATCCAAGTGAGAAGGTTGTTTAAAAATAAGCTTCAGTGGTTTTAAAGCACTGTGTCTGTTTCTCTGTGTGGCTACTCTACTCCTCCTGGTTTGTTATAGAGCCTTCCTTTCTATGTGCATTTCCTGACCACTAGATCTCAGAGTTTACACAAACCAAGCTTGCTTGGTTCTAGTTGAACTGTCATGGGATCAGTCTCCTCAATTGTTAGACAATGAGGGCTTTCTGTGACAGATATTCCAAAGACAAGGTAGATTTTCTTTAAAGCCAATGCAGAGTCTTTTCTCTCCTGTCTAGTTCCATCTGTACCATCTGTGGTGATTAATAGGCCTTGCTGGTATTTTATCCTCCTGAGAAGCCCATTGCTCTTGTGCACTGCTTCATCCTCCCTCTGTTCACTGGAGCTGGTGACACCTGTTTGTCTCCCTATGAAAACCTCAGTTATGAACCGTTGGCGGGTGGGGAATAGAGATTGATTTCATTTTTCTTCTTCTCCTGTGACCCAGGACACTTTCACAAACATAATGCTTTCTGCTGGCTGTCCACATCTTTTTTTGTTAGATCTATTTCCCTGAATTAAGATTGGAATCTCTCTGTCTGTCTTTTATGGGGAGATATTTTATACTATATCATCATAGAACACATTATTGATTCTCCACTCTCTTGCTTTTAGTGCTCAGACAGCAGCTTCATTAATGTCATCTCCGGAGCGTTGACCTGCTGTTGCGTTTCAGGGAACAATAGTAGAGACAGCGAGTCAGGAGTGACTCACTAACATGGGTTCTAATGAGTTGTTCTTGGATTTAGCTGTCAATGGCTAACAATATTGGTATTTAACTGTGCTGGTGATCATACGTGTTGTGACTTGGTTATTATTACCTGTCACAATCCATTTCCACTAATTTTTCACAGTCTCAAGTAGTGCTAGAAGGTGTATTAGCAATCTGTAAGATTGAGATGTTTGTGTGGTTGTTCTCTAAAGGTGAGAGACAGCTTCTATGAGAACCAGGCTGGAAGGGGTAAACCTAGTGACAGGATGATCTTGACACTGTTACAGCCATTATACATAGGCCTATGTTACTTTTCAATTGCAGTTTTATCAGCTGGTTTTATATTGTTTCAAAATGCGTATGAGAGCAATATTCACAAGGGGAGTGTGGAAAGTAATTAGGCTTTAACTCCATTATATTTGTAATGCCATCCTGTAATAGAACAACATCATTTCAACATTAAACAGGCTAGGGCTAGTGTTAGCCAAACAACTCCATTCCATTTCTTATTGTGTGCATAGTTTTTCTGGTTGTGAATTAGCTACTTGACACATCCCCTTGTTTTAATACCTGAAAAAATATATATACTGGCCGGTTGTGAGCTTAGACATACAGACATGCTTAACAATGTGATAAACAACATGTTGACCTACTGATTTACACGTAAGGTTGAAATGTAGTCTCCGGTCAAACAGACCTAGCATGCTGTGTGGGTGTTGGCCATGTGTTTATCAGCTGTGTTGTTGTTTGTGTAGATGAGATCCTGGAGCGTGTGCAGGCCAGGCAGGAGCAGCGGGCAGCGGAGCAGGCAGAGAAAGCCAGTCAGGTAGCAGGTGACAACAACCCCGCTATAGACACCACCAAGACAGAGGAAGAGACCCCCACACACTGCTCTCCACGGCCAGACAACAGAGAGCTCCAAGACCCCGAGTCTGAAGAGGAGGCAAGCTCACAAGGTAAGACTGGAGTATATCTTCTATGTGAGTTGTTTATTGCTTATGAAGTCATTTTCTGGATGCGTCTTTCATGTAGCCTTTTGAGGATCGCTACGTCTTTTAAAAAATCAATTTAGGGGAAAGTGTTGATCTGGTGAGGAGGTTGTGTGCTAAAGATCCAGAGTGAGTCTTGTATGTTTCACAGCAACTGCAGCTCTACCTGCTGGAGAAGAGAACACCACTGTCCAACCTGAGCCCCCTAAGCCTGGCTCATCCATCCAGGACGGCACGCTTCCTAAACCTGAACCCCCTAAGCCTGGCTCGTCCACCCAGGACGGCACGCTTCCTAAACCTGAACCCCCTAAGCCTGCTGAGGTGCCCTGCTCTGCCCCCTCTGAGAGTGGGGACGCCTCCATGGAGCCTGAGCAGGAGAGGCCAGGTACATGATGGAGAAAGATCCCAGCAATCAGCATCTCTCCTCCCAGCCTCTCGTCCTCCTTGTCACACCTCGCTGTGGCTATGCATGTGTGCATCCATCATCATCGGTCTCATGCTCTGGCTGTCTCAAAACATCCTCCATACTGTAGTTGTGCATAATGTGATGTGATTGCTGTCACAGGATGCATTGCTGTGGAGTCACTGCTACAGGCTTTTTGCTGCTGCTTCTTGGCTAGATGATGATCTTCATGCTAATTGGCTGCACCTCAATGTGACCAGTTGTTGATTTGATTATTGGCTCTGTTTGTTAGAAAGTGTACTAAAGAGTGCTCTTGGACCATAAAGGCTAAGTCATAGCTTCCTTTGAGGAAGAGCGTGTCTTGAATGGCTGCACCACGGTTACACTGTATGCCTCTCTGGTTGTCTACTAATTCAATACATGGATGACTAACAGAGTGAATGGATTCTCTGTTGGGCAGCTTTCACTTAGTCCCACCGTCCAGAGTAATGAGTGTAACAGAGGGGGCTCTACTCTCCCACAGTACTGCTCACTTCACTATCACTCATTAAACTGACCGGTGTTGCTCACTTACTGAAATAATTCTCCTTCAGAAATAAACATATTTAGTCTTAAGTATTTTCTTACTCCTCAAAGCACTCTGATTTTCACTTCTGCTTATGTAACATTTAAATAGCCCATTATTGAATCCCCTTATTTCTGTGGTTTTCCATCTTCATATGATCAGGATCTCTGGTTATTTTCTTCAACAGATGCATTGGGCCTTTTTGCGGGATCTTGTGCTCTTGCCATCCATCCATGTTATGTTCCATTGTCTTGTGTAGTGTTCAGCATGCAAGGCTGAACAGTGCTCAGGAGGCTCTAAGTGTAGCCAGTTGTTATTATTGTCAATTGCTTGCATGTTCTATTTTCTCAATGCATTCATTGTGTTAGCCGGTTCCTGATGCGGTGCATTGTCTGGTCCACACACTGTGAAAACTTGTTCTCAGATAATGGCGTTTCGGCTGCAGCCAGCAGCATCCCTGGCAGGCAACGCCAACCATGCTAAGTCTGTCACAACCAATCTCTTATTCTCACTTCAATTCATCTGGGAAATTGGCCTCCGTTCCTTTAGCGGAAAACAAAAGGCTGGCTGCCTTCCTGAACCTCCCACCTGCTGCCTCAGCGCAATATATACAGCAGGGCCATTTTAGCCCACTGCTCAGATACACAATATCTTTCTTAATTTGGTTCTGCAGCCGCATGTTGCACTGCTTGTGTTGTGTTGCACTGTTTTTTTTCCTGGCTGGAGGGGATTTAGCCTTATCTGCCTGCCTGGACTGCTGAAGTGCAAATTGTTGCTGAGACTCACAGATTAAGCATTTCCCTGGTGTTATGCTAATTGTGCATTTATCATTAAGGAACAGGTGAGGCGGGGAAGGCATCAAGCCAAACACTTTCTGTTTGTACATTTGTTGTGGATTACAGGTTTTGTCCGTGTTTGCTCTGCATTGCCGTCATCATTTGCAATACTTTCTCAGTATAGACAGCTGGTGCTGGTGTTGACGCATGTTTTCAGACAAAGGGAGCCTAAGGGGTTTGTGCTGCTCAGCTTCTCACTGTTCAATCCTCTCCTCCTCCCCAGATGATAAGCCTGTAGACTCAGAGTCCCATGGAGAGGAGGACCCCTCTGCCCAGTGCCAGCCTACTCCACCACCACCACACCCTGGTGACGAGAACAGCAACAGCAGCCACGTCTCAGCGCCTGGGGTCCTCAGGAGGCCTGAACAGCCAAACCTCGCTGACAGGTCCTCTCAGTCCTCAATCACCAGCCAGGATGACACGGGTACACCGTCGCCATACCATCCATGCACTCAGGCCTTTGTATCATTGAACACGCTGTGCTGGTTTACTCATTAATCCTTTATTCATGATTGACTTCTCTCTTTTAATTAATCATCCCTGATCTTAATGATGTGTTGTGTTGCTCGCAGGTGAAGGCAAGGAGAGTGTGAATGGTGAGGGGTCAGGACGGACTAACAATCGCATTGTGACTCGTCTGCGTAACCCGGACAGCAAGCTGAGCCAGCAGAAGACCCAGGCAGATGGCAGCCCTACACCCAGGGACAGCAAGGAGGTGAGACACCAACCAGACACTGTGTTAACCTTCTGTCCTCTTTGTGGGATTTCACCCACAGGCTAGTCTCTCACATTAGAAGGCAGCCTTAGCAGGATTAAATGGATTGTCCTGGTATATTTTCAATCATCTAGACTGAAATCCAGTCCTCTGTTCCACATCGACTCACTTCTTTATTACATAATGTTACACAATTAATTGAACTACCGGTAGTCTCCCAATTGCAGAATCCCTAGGAAACAATTGATCTCTTCTCAGCTGTGTCTCTATTCAGCTCAGTATATATCCCCCTGTGTATCTCTCCATCAGACATCTCCTCCCAGCTCTGAGAGTGAAGTGGCTCGTCAGGGTACTGTGAGGAAAGAATTGACGGTGAAGGGCAACCTGAACAACTTCTTCAAGCTGGGCCAGGAGGGCAAGTTCCGCGTCTACCACAACCAGTTCAGCACCAACACACTGGGCCTCAACAAGCACCAGCATCGCGAGGACCACGACAAGCGCCGCCACCTCTCCCATAAGTTCAGCCTGACCCCCGCCGGGGATTTCAAGTGGAACGGCTCCATCCACGGCTCCAAGGTGCTGACCATCTCCACCCTGCGGCTCACAATCATCCAGCTGGAGACCAATGTCCCCGCCCCCTTCCTGCACCCCAACTGGGCCTCGCACAGGTACGCTCCAGCAGACTACTTACTCTGGCATAGGAAAGTGGAGTTTAGAACTGTTTCACACAATGGAGAACTTGAATATTATTGGCTGATAAGGTAATGTAAGGAAATCATGTTTAGCCATATAGTGAGGTTGTAGGTTTGTGATTTTACAGGACAAACTGGATTAAAGCGGTGCAGATGTGCAGTAAGGCTCGGGAGTTTGCCTTGGCGCTGGCCATCATGGAGTGTGCTATCAAACCAGTGGTCATGCTGCCTGTCTGGAAAGATGCACTTGGACACACCAGGTAAGAGACATGGGTTGTGACTCAAAGGACTTAATTCATTGCTGAATTGAGTTTTGATGAAAAAAGGATTTCATATATAGTCATAGCACCTCGATCTAACTCACCCTGCTCTCTGCGGTCTAGTTTACAATGCTAAACTGAATTCATTATATTGCTTCACTGCTCTGCTGATTATGAAGCA
Organism: Coregonus clupeaformis; assembly: GCF_020615455.1. Classification (NCBI taxonomy): domain Eukaryota; kingdom Metazoa; phylum Chordata; class Actinopteri; order Salmoniformes; family Salmonidae; genus Coregonus; species Coregonus clupeaformis. The sequence continues at coordinate 38,052 of NW_025533555.1, forward strand.
TTTTGTTCACCTCTCTTCAGTGCAGAGATCTGTAGTGGTGTGGGCAGTGTATGTAGAGTAGCTGATGCTTTTCCCATGAGTGAGAAGAGGTTCATTGTTGAAAAGAATAGAGCGCTGACTAAACAAGCCAGAGTCACCTTGCTGTTTTAATGTCTTTTTTTCACTCTCCCCCTTCCCTCTCCCCTCAGGCTCCATCGCATGACCTCCATGGAGCGGGAGGAGAAAGAGAAGGTGAAAAAGAGAGAGAAAAAACTGGAGGATGAGGAGACTATGCAGCAGGCCACCTGGGTGAAGTACACCATCCCCATCAAACACCAGGTAAATCTGGGTTCACTTTTCTCTCAAGTCCTGTTTGGGCTTTTATGACTGCATGATGGCTGACAACATAATCATCTCTTCTTTTGAATGCGATCGCGTAGTCTTTATCTAACTGGTTCTTTCTCTCTGTGTGTAAGGTGTGGAAGCAGAAGGGGGAGGAGTACAGAGTAACGGGGTACGGGGGCTGGAGTTGGGTCAGTAAGACTCACGTCCATCGCTTTGTTCCCAGGCTACCAGGGAACACCAACGTCAACTACCGCAAAGCACTCGAAGGTAAGTGTTTCTTCTGTACACGTATTATCCCTGTTGTCTCATCTCACTGATGATGATCAAGGGCACTCAATCAGAAAATGTGGCTCCAGCATGCCTCAGTATAAATTAGGTGCTTCATGTGATTTCATTAATCTCTCTACAGCAGCTAAAACTGGCAAAGAAAATGCAATGTCCGGCCCGAACAAATGGAAACGGTTGCCAAAAGCACCAACAAGCTCAGAAACCCAGGGAAAAGAAGAGTCTACTCCAATTACTGAAGAAAAAGACAAGGAGCAAACCGCCACTGTGGAGTCATCTGGGAGCACTTCACCAGGAGAGGGGCAGACTCTGAAAGAGGAGGAGGAGAAGGAAGATAACAATATCACAGAGAAGGTGGAGGAAAAAAAAGTTGATCAGGTGGAGGAGGAGACTGAGGACAAGATGGATGTTGACCCCAGTCCACCAGACACCTGTCTCAGTGAGGAAAAAGGTACAATGATATTACTTTTCATCAATAAACAAAGAGGGTCCCCTGCTGTTTATCTGAATAAGAAATTGTAATAGATGGCATTTGTTATTTTCCCGACGCTTGCTATGATTGACTGTGTTCTACATTCATCCCATACTTAGCAGCTGTCTTTCAGGCCTCACAGTTAGCATTTTTTGGCTAATATAATTCATTGAGTTCTCTCTCTCTCTCTCTCTTTTAGGTATAGTGGACAGCAAAGACCCCTCGTCACCGACTGACCCTGCTGTGAAGGTGGAGCCCAGGGATGGAGAAGAACCTAAGCAGGAGGACTCTGAGGCCAAGCCACCTGTCCGCCCCTTCAACTGGGATGTGGTGAACGTCAGTGAGGGCTTCCAGCTCCGTTCGGCCTACAAGAAGAAGGTGAAGACGTCCAAGCTCGACGGGCTGCTGGAACGCAGAGTGAAGCAGTTCACCCTGGAGGAGAAGCAGAGGCTGGAGCGGCTCAAACAGCAGTCAGCCTTGGCCAAACACACAATCTCCAAAGAGAAAGTTAATACAGGGACTACCACCACCGTCAAGACTGAAGCTTCTACAGCAGACAAGAAGCAGGACAATTTAGCAGTGACACCGTGCACTAGTCTGAAAGCTGAGGGGCAAGCAGACTCGGTAGTTAAAGACTCAATCGTTAAAAGGCTCGACTTTGACCAGGAGCAGCCAGTGAAATCCCAACCCTCAGGAGAGACAGATAACCTGGACGTCAGATTAGGCTCCACCTGTAAGCCCCAGGCAGCAGGAGCCACAGGCCCCAACCTCAACACCATAGGGTTGGCCAACCATGAGAGCAGTGTTCAGGGCAATGGTAGGGATTCATTATCTCAAACAGAGCTGAATGGAGGCTTCCAGAAAACCATAGACCTCAACAGCAAAGTCAATTCGACATCCCTAGAACTGGCTTTAGGTGCAGCCAAACCTCCCAAAGCAGAGGTGACGATAGCAGGAGAAAACGGTAAGAAGCATGGTTATGAGGAGACAGAGCAAGGCAATGGACAGAGGGAGACAGAAAGCATGGAGGTAGACCAAAGCAAACCACATCAAGTGCAGGTGAACGGGAAAGACGCTGTTGACAACAAGGCTCCTGTAGACTCAAAGATGCACTTAGACCTGGCCAACAAAGTGGATACCAAGGCCATGCTCCAGACGTTAGAGGGTGAGATCAAAGCGCTGCCGGTGAAGGAGCCTGTAAAGTCCATTATGAACGGTACTCTCTCTCAGGACGGGTTAAAGGTCAACAGCACTGTGTTAGCCACCAGCCCAGCCTTGGCGGACGTAGAGAGGAAAGTTGTGGTGTCCGAGCCTGACTACCTGCCTCCTCAGAAGGTTGCCAGACTGGAGAATAATGGCGAAAGGGTGGCAGACTCTGTCACCTCGTCATTGTTAGGGCTGTCCACTGGTGTTCCCAAGGTAAGCAACAGTACCAAGTCTGAGCCAATGGAGATTGGGCAGACGGCATCCAATAAGATCACCCCGTTTCCTATCCCCACTGCAGAGGAGTCCAGCTTGAGTAACAACACCACAGAGAGTAGCAGTAGTGGGGCGCTGAAGACCGTCACCACAACCACTACTACCACCGTGTCGACAGAGTCTCGCACGGTGCAGATAGCCGAGGTCTCCAGCAGCAGTAAGCCTGCAGTGACGCCTGCTGCAGAGAGCAGTGCTGTGTCCACCCTCACCACCATGACCAAGACCACTGTCACCAGGGTCAGCTCCCCGACCCTCGGGGCCACCGTCTCCGAGGAGACCAAGACTGTTGTCACGGCAACGTTGACAGATGCCAAATCTGGCCCCTCAGGCACTTCGGTCACCTCCATGACGGTCAGTAAGGAGTACTCCACCAGAGATCGTGTCCGGCTGCTCAAGTTCTCCCGCTCCATGAAGACCCGCTCTGGCACGGCCCTCCCCTCCTACCGCAAGTTTGTCACTAAGAGTAGCAAGAAGAGCATCTTTGTACTGCCTAATGATGACCTGAAGAAGCTGGCGAGGAGAGGGGGCATCAGAGAGGTGCCCATCTTCAACTACAACGCCAAGCCAGCCCTGGACATCTGGCCCTATCCCTCCCCCAGACCCACCTTTGGAATCACGTGGAGGTTAGTCAAGTAGTTGACCCTTAGTTATTAGGCTGCCATTTGTGCAGTGGGCCTCCTCATAGGCCTTGCACTGAAATGAAAACACAGAAAGCCAACAATACTAGGGCTGAAACCATTGAGAACAGGGAACCATGTACATTTGTCCATATAGCTCTTTGGTTTAAGGTTGTTTCGGTAACACTCACTGACTTGGGTCTCCCATGCAGATACCGTCTCCAGACTGTAAAGTCTCTGGCGGGGGTCAGTCTGATGCTGCGGCTGCTCTGGGCCTGCCTGAGGTGGGATGACATGGCCGTCAAGCCCTCTCCTGCTGTAGGAACCACCCGCACAGGTGAGTGCACAGCAATGCTACCCTCCTCTCCCTCTCTCTGCCCTCCCCCTTCCTGTCTCTAAATTTGAAGATGAGGCACCATTTCAAACTGACATATTTCCTTTCTGCTCTCCTCAGAATCCTCGGAAACTGCGATCACCACAACGGAGATCATCAAGCGGCGAGATGTGGGGCCGCACGGCATCCGTTCGGAATACTGCATCAGGAAGATAATCTGCCCCATTGGCGTTACCGAAGCTCCCAAAGGTAAAAGGATGAAACCACAATCCTACAGTGGTCTCATGAATCTTTGCTTTGGATTGCCTTGCTCAGCTTGTTTCTCACCTCTTCTAGTGTTCTCTCTCAAGTACCTGAGTAGGCAAATCCTTTGCAATGTAAGTGAAAATATGAAGTTTGAGAAAGTTCACTGTTTATCCCACAATAGAAAGGATGACATTAATTGACAGAAGTCAATACTTCTAGTGAGGGGTTTTGTCGTTTTTCCCTTTACCTCATTCTTTCTCTCATCCTCTCTCTCATCCTCTCTGAGTAGAAACACCCACGCCCCAGAGGAAAGGCCTGCGCTCCAGCGCTCTGAGGCCAAAGAAGCCTGAGCCGGCCAAGCAGACTGGGCCCATCGTCTTAGAGACGTGGGTGGCCGAGGAGGAGCTGGAGATCTGGGAGATCAGAGCCTTTTCAGAAAGGTGAGCAGGCGGACTGGCCTTAGCCTTGTGGCTGGGGCTGGAGAGAATAAGCTGCTGTACTGCTTGATATTATGTGACCTTTGAACCTTTACTTCCCTCAAGATGTCTTGTTGTAACCCTGCCCAGGTCTGTTGTGTTGTCTTGTCATTGGATGTAGTATGACTAACTGGCTTGTCCTCTTGTGGGCACAGGGTTGAGAGGGAGAAGGCCCAGGCTGCAGACCAGGCAAAGGTTAGTAGAACGCTGAAGACAGCAGAGGAGGCCAAGGCCCAATTGGAGGCTCAGCTAAAGCACCAGAGATTGGCTGCTCAGCAGGTGGGAAGATCAGACAAGTTTCCACCTTGCACAATGGTGACACCTAGCCTCCCTACAATCCACCCCCTCAGCCCAAACCTGGGGGGGCACAAACACTAAACACGGGGAACTGGGACATTTCAAGGGCCTCTGTTTGGGTTGGTTTTGATCAGAATAATTGTCCTTTTAAACCATGTGCAATTACAAATGTGTATTGGAGGTGATGTTATGTATTATTCAGATGAGACATGTTCACTATGTACTCACACTCTTTTACTCCTGTCTCCACTTTCCAATGAGTTTGGTGTTTCTATATGGTTTAGCATAGATTTAACATCTGTACCTTTGCGTTGTAGAAACGGTTGGAGCAACAGAAGCCTGGTGCCACCACCTCCACCCCCACCAGCACCCCTACAACCTCAGCCTCTGGCACTCCGGCATCCCTGACCAGCCAGGTCACGTCGGGGACTAAACTGGTCCTGGCCACCAAGCTGGGGACACCTGTCACATTTCAGCAGAACAAGAACTTCCATCAATCTTTTGCTTCCTGGGTCAAGCAGGGCCAGGGTAGTCCAGGTGAGTCTGGCGACTACTAGCTGCTCATCCTCAATCATGGTAGTGGCTACTGTGGGGGTGTGTTTTAAGTTGATAGTGATTTTTTTATATTTGTTTATTTCTGTGTTTTTGGTTGTAAGACGTTTTCATTCCCCATTCACTTTTTAATGGTGGCCATTGAGGTTCACTTGTAGATGTTGAAAATCGTTACAACAACATAGATCATTTTAGTGTTTGGATTCTTATTTTTTCATTTGACCTATTTTGATAGATATTTACGGTGTGTTAAATTGCCTTAATGGCCAGTGGTGTCCACTTCCTGTATACGAAAAGTGTGGGGCTGGGAAAGAGAATTATAAAAACCTTTGGAATAACTTTTGACTCCTAGAAAAAAGTGAAGTTTCAGGCTCATAATCAGTTAATCAGTCCAAAAGCATATGCAACGGCTTTGTTTGAATCAAAGCTGGGGGGAAAGGACCCCTTAGTGGACACCACTGCTGTACACCCTGGCTGTTGTGGTTGCACTTGCACACGGTGTGTGACTGCAGGTGGGGTGTGTCTTGCAGCCTCCACTGGCTCAGGGGCCACCGTGGCCAACAGCATTGTCACCACCTCTGGACAAACGTTCCAGATCTCTGGCAGCCCGGTGACCATGGCTGGCCAGGTCATCACCGCCAAGCTACCCATCCCGGCCAACAGCAAGATTGTCACGGTCAACATGCCAACCACACAAGGAGGTATGGAAGACCTTGCCGTCTGTATGGTTTTAGCCGGCACGATCGCATTGACCAGGCCTACCCCCACTCAGCAAGCCTGCCCCCACTCAGCAAAACCATGAACCATCTCACCCCAGTGGAAACTAAACCTTTGAGGAGCTTTGAAGTGTTGCTTTTGGTTTGAGTGTGCTGGCTGCCCTAATACGTAGAAAATGCCAATGATTTATACAAGAACACTCCAGGAAGGAGTTCCCCTGGGATGCCCTGTATGTTTCCCTCAGTAATAGACACAGTAATGGCTGTTCTGTCTGTCAGATTATTGATCCCATGGAAGCTTCCTTCAGGTACCTTGGTTGGACTGAGTCCCAAACAGTCTCAACACAAAGGACCTGTTCTGCTTGATCAATACAATCTGTCCAGGTCATCTGCAAGAGGGGCAGATGACATTTCTCCCACTGATGGCTGTGACTTGACAGTACATCTGGAGATGTGATTCAACTGAGTATTTCTTTGGCAAACTGAATTCTTAGTTCCATGAGCTTTTAACAAGGGCATTTGACTTGTTGTAAATCTCATTATTGAGGTTCAACACCCTACTGTTGATTTATATTTCTAGTAAATGCATGCTGCTTAACACAGTCCCTGTCCGCCACAGGTATGGTGCAGGTCCAGCAGAATGTCCTGGGCATTATTCCATCCAGCACCCCAGGCAACCAGCGGACCTACTCCTCATTCCAGAACCGCAACGCCACCATCAACATCAGACCCAACACCTCCACCTCAACCACTACTCAGCCGGTAGAGAATAGACATCAAACAGATCTATCTCTCTCTCACACATATTCTTGCTCTGTCTCTTTCCCTCTTATGCTCCCCTCTCTCTTTCTTTGTTATAATCTTAATTGGAATGTAGTTAAATGAGCATAATCATATGTACAGAATCATTTATTTGTGTTTTGTTTCTTTGGCTCAGGTCATCACCACTGGAGCCCAGATTCGTCCGGGCATGACGGTGATCCGATCGCCTCTACAGCAGGGCACCACCATGGGCAAAACCATCATCAGAACCCCCTTGATGATGCAACAAGGTATTCTACCAGCCAGTAGGTCTCTCTCCTCTACCGCCTCCCAACCTGTGGCTGCATGGCTCTGCTCACTCCTCAGCATGCAACATTACTTTGTGTTGATATGTTTATACGTATTCCTTTTATTAGGATGGATACTACACTGCTCAAAAAATAAAGGGAACACTTAAAAAACAAATACAATGTAACTCCAAGTCAATCACACTTCTTAGTCAAACTATCCACTTAGGAAGCAACACTGATTGACAATACATTTCTCATGCTGTTGCAAACAAATGGAACAGACAAGCCAGGAACACTATAGGCAATTAGCAAGACACCCCCAATAAAGGACTGGTTTTGCAGGTGGTGACCACAGACCACTTTTTCAGTTCCTATGCTTCCTGGCTGGATGGGTTGGTCACGAATGTGGTGGTGTTTCACTGGTGGTAGCATGAGAATGAGTTACAACTCTCACAAGTGGCTCATGGGAAAAGAAGCTCATCCAGGATGCACACATCAATGCGAGCTGTGGCAAGAAGGCTTCTATGTGTCTGTCAGGTGAGTGTCAGAGCATGAGGCGCTTGGCCAGGAGAGAAGCAGGTTGAGACGTGGAGGAGGCCGTGAGGAGGGCAACAACCTAGCAGCAGGACTGCTAACTCCGCCTTGTGCAAGGAGGAGCAGTGAGAGCACTGCCAGAGCTCCTGCAAAATGACCTCCAGCAGGCCACAAATGTGCATGTGTCTGCTCAAACGGTCAGAAACAGACTCCATGAGGGTGGTATGAGGGCCTCGATTCACAGGTGGGGTTGTGCTTATAGCCCAACACCTGCAGGACATTTGGCATTTGCCAGAGAAATCACCAAGATTGGCAAATTGCCACTGGCGCCCTGTGTTTCACCGATGAAAGTAGGTTTACACTGAGCACGTGACAGAGTCTGAGACGTGGGAGAACATTCTGTCTGCCTCACCCTCTCACTGTCTGTCCTCTAGGCCAGCAGCAGGTGGTGACTCAGATCATCCGGGGCCAGCCTGTCTCCACAGCAGTTTCCAGTACCAGCCCTGTGCAGACCAGCGCAGGCCAGAGGGTGCTGGGTGCCGCCCCGTCCCCCCGTCCTGTCACCCCTGCCCCCGGGCAGTCCCCATCACCATCCACCCCCCAAGGCGGCCGACCACAGCAGGGCCAGGTCAAACTCACCCTGGCCCAGCTCACCCAGCTAACACAGGGGGCACAGGTGAGGAGCCACCTGCTCTCTTTTACACCTACTTATACACATACTCTCACACTCCTGTTGGATGGATTCTCTGTGTGTTTCTATGTCTGACTGTGTGTGTGTCTGTCTGTGTGTTCCAGGGAGGGAACCAGGGTCTCACAGTAGTGATCCAGGGACAGGGCCAGACCACAGGCCAGCTGCAGGTCATCCCCCAAGGGGTGACGGTCATCCCAGGCCCTGGGCAGCAGCTCATGCAGGCTGCCATGCCCAACGGCCAGGTGCAGCGCTTCCTCTTCACCCCGGGGGCATCAGCCCCTGCCCCCACCCCCGCCACCACGGCCAGCACTGCTGTCACCCCCGTCACAGCCACCACAACCACACCCTCAGTGCCAGGTATGAGGCCAGGCCTCTTCAACAAGCATCGTACACGAGGATTTGCAGAGTTGTGAATTCTAATGTTCATTTGGATTGGTCTCTGGTTTGTGGTTATGTGGATGTGTTAATACTGTGCCACTCTCTTTCTCTCCTCCCTTGCAGCACTGTCTCAGCCTCAGGTTCAGACTCCCGCCACCTCTCAAGCACCGGCACCACCAGTCCAGCCTCCTCAACAGGCTATCGCTCCAGTCCAGCCCCCTGCCCTCGCTCCTGCCCCCCCTCCAGTGTCCACACATCAGACTCAACCCCCTCCGACTCAAATCCACATCCCCCTCCAGTCCCCCACTGCTTTACCCATCCAGCAGATAGCCCAGATCCCAACCTCTCCACAACAGGTCCATATAAAGGCTGTCTCCGTCTCCCCCTCCGTCACCCAGGCCACAGTGAGGCCCATCCAGGCCCATGCTCAACTCCAGCCCCAGGCTCAGGCTCAGATCAGGCCACAGCAGCAGCTGCAGCTCCACCACCAACCCCAGCTGATCACGTTGCCGGGGCTGCAGCAGCAGGTCCAGGTGCTGGGTACCATCCAGACCCACGTGGCGGCCCAGCTCCAGGCCCAGCAGGGTGGGGCGGTGCCCCAGCAGATCAAGCTGCAGCTGCCTATCCAGATCCAGCAGGCAGGGGGCCAGGTGCAGGCCCACCAGATCCAGAACGTGGTGACCATCCAGACGGCCAGCGTGCAGGAGCAACTGCAGAGGATCCAGCAGCTCAGAGAGCAGCAGCAGCAGAAGAAGAAGCAGCAGGAGGCCAAGAGGGAGCAGAGCCTGCAGGCCTCCAGCCCCAGCGACATCATCCAGAAACAGGTGGTGATGAACCAGAATGCTGTGATAGAAAATCTGAAACAGAGGAAGACCATGACTCCAGCAGAGCGGGAGGAGAACCAGAGGTATGGCTGTCATTGTTCACAGACATGACCCTTACATAACGACACTCATATGAATTACAGTAAATGTTTTATCCATTTGTCAGTTCCAAAACCTTACTATAATTAATCCAACCAACAATCTGCAACTATTTTGTATTAGTTGTATTTCGTCTGATTCCATGATGAGTCTGACAAGCCCTCCCTTCCTCTATCCCCTGCTGAGCAGAATGATCGTCTGCAACCAGGTGATGAAGTTCATCCTGGACAAGATCGACAAGGACGAGAAGCAGGCGGCTAAGAAGAGGAAGAAGGAGGAGTCTGTGGAGCAGAAACGCAGCAAGCAGAATGCCTCCAAGCTCTCTGCGCTGCTCTTCAAGCACAAAGAGCAGCTCAAGGCTGAGATCCTGAAGAAGAGGGCTCTACTGGACAAGGAGCTGCAGCTGGAGGTTCAGGTCAGTGCCATAGCCACCTCTACTCTCTAACACACATCATAGGCCACTTTATTGTAGTGCTCCATTAGGGTGTAGAAGTGTGATATTGGATGTATTGAGAAATATTGTGGCCACTGGCCAGGAATTCCTTACATTGTGATAATACCAAATGTCAACCATTCTCTCCCTCTCTGTCCTTCCTTTCCCCTCTGTCCTTCTCTCTCTCAGGAGGAGCTGAGGAGGGACATCAGCAGGCTGAGGAAGGAGAAGGAGAAGGCCCAAGCTGCAGCCTCTCAGGCAGCCGCTGCTGCAGCTGCAGCCCAGGTAGCCTCCTCCCTCTCCCCTACCATGGCCTCGCCCTCCTCCGCCCACAAACGCAAGAGGGACGACGAGAGGGACTCGTCCTCCGCCAAGCCCAAGAAGAAGAAGATGATATCCACTACCTCAAAGGATCACAAGAAGGAAGTCAAGCTGTACTGTGTCTGTAAAACGCCCTATGACGAGGCCAAGTAAGAGACAGATGCACCATATCGTGTTCCCATAGAAACACTGAACATGTAATTGAACTGTAGCATGTATGTCAAAGACGACAAACTTAACAAGTCCACATGGTTTCAGGTTCTACATTGGGTGCGACCTGTGCTCCAACTGGTTCCACGGTGCGTGTGTGGGCATCACGGAGAAGGAGGCCAAGAAGATGGACGACTACGTTTGTAATGGCTGCAAGCAGGGCCAGGACTCACAGGACTCAGAGGGCACAACGGAGGAGCTGTACTGCATCTGCCGGACGCCATACGACCAAACACAGTATGATAACACAATACGAATAAGGTTACAGCTTGGGTGGACTGAATGTTATAGGTCCAAATATCCCTGACCTGTACTTCCCATGTCTTTTCTCCCAGGTTTTACATTGGCTGCGACCGTTGCCAGAACTGGTACCACGGGCGCTGTGTGGGCATCCTGCAGAGCGAGGCCAACCACATAGACGAATACGTGTGCCCGCAGTGTCAGTCCACGGAGGACGCCATGACAGTCCTCACACCGCTAACAGACAAGGACTACGAGGGGTTAAGAAGAATCCTGCGCTCCTTACAGGTATGAAATCCTGAGGTCTCCTCTGTTGAGTGTCTTTACTGATGATGCCATTTGACAGTATACCTCACTGTTGTAAATCTAGTGAAACATCTATTTTTCTGTTAACAGGCTCACAAAATGGCGTGGCCGTTCCTTGAACCAGTAGATCCCAACGATGCTCCTGATTATTATGGTGTTATAAAGGAACCGATGGGTAAGATCACATCTCTAAATCACTGGAATGTTACTGACTGTCGCTATTATTTCTGTTTGGTAGAAAAAACATTGTAATCTTGAATGTGTTGGAAAGTAGACACAATGTGTACTTGGCTAGTGTTTATGTTGATTGTTTAGAAAATATAGTAATTTACCAACATTTACCTTTGATCACCCTTCTCTGTTTCATCCCCAGACCTCTCCACAATGGAAGACAGATTACAGAAACGGTATTACAACAAGCTCACCGAGTTTGTGGCAGATATGACCAAAGTCTTTGACAACTGCCGCTACTACAACCCCAATGACTCACCCTTCTTTCAGTGTGCCGAAGTTCTGGAGGCATTCTTTGTACAGAAGCTCAAAGGTTTCAAAGCTAGCAGGTAAGTTTAGAGCTCTCATGACTCCCAAAGCTCTTCAGAGGCCCTGTCATTAAGTCTGCCGTTAGAAAAGACTCCCTCCGTCATGCACCTCTGCTTTCCATGGTCTCATGTGGCGTTAGTGCATGGGTAATGGCTTGTCAGTCATAATGTTCATGATCCGTTTCGGACACTCCATGTGACTTTGATTGAATCTGCCTATGAGAATTTCCCAAGAACACCCTGTTTTCCATGTAATCTTTTCTTTTTCATTAAACCATGCATCCGTATCATGCTACAGTAGTTAGCCTCATGCACTCTCTGGGCATGTCAGTTTGTGCTGTAGTAGCCTGACTTTGGCTGTAGCCTTCCCTATAGACCTTCCTGTGGTCTGTGGGCTGCTTGGTAGAGGGATGCAGAGTCTTACCAAAGCCTACATGGCTGACTTCAGCTCAGACATCCTCCCTGCAATAGTTCTCAATTGTGGTTCATTAATGTTTGCTCTATCTCTGTGTCATGCATCACCTTGCATTTGTGTCTGTTTCACCTGTTCCGCATGCATTTGATTTATGCCACTCATTCTCTCTTTCTTGCAGATTGTGATGTCATAAGTCTGACGTTATAGCTGGAGTCTGAGCTGGATGCAGGGGTCTCTAGTAGTGAATCATGGAACTTGCTGTTTCATAAACAGCAGAAATTCTGTGTGATTATTTAAGATTAAAGAAATAAACACACACACACACACAAGCGTTCTATCAGTGAAACAAACCATGCTTAAAAGTACATTTGCAAGTATAGAAGCCAAATTCCAAAGATGCCTTCAGTGACAATCACAAAATGGCAGCCATGTTGACACTTACAAATCAAGTTTTCAAGGGATATGCTTTTTCTCTATTATTTTGGTCATTTCACCATTTAAAATCGTATCAATTATCAGCAAGATAACATCAGTGTCAGGGAAGCTTTTTTTAGAAATGTGTAAATAAGCTTCACTCAGAAATTCATTTTTTTTTTTGTAGTTAGTTATTAAACTGATTAAGTTCTGTTGGAGAGGGAGATATAACATTTAAAAAATGGGGACCACATATGTAAAGCTGTATATTTTATTATGATATATTTAGCAAATTAAGTTCCTTTCTTCCTCATGGCCTTCTTTCAGCTGATTTAAATATCATGCATTTGTAATGAATGGGCATGTTTTTAATATAGTGCACAGTTTTTGTAGGTAATTTCTAGCTTAACTACTGGTTGATTGTTATTATTTGGATGTTCTAAATCATTTCATGATTTAAAAAATAAGATAAATATTGTATGGTTTTTAATCCTTTTGTGAAGGATTATTTTATGGTTAAAACAAAGAGAGCCTATGGTCAGAGGAATTTATATACACTTAAAATAATAAAATGTCACAGCTTAACTATATTAGACCCAATGCCTTACTGCATAAAGGTACCTCAGGATTTAGATCTGAAGCACCATTTCATTGACCTAAGGCATTCCCAATGATTTACACCAACATGGCTGCGCTATCTCCTTCCTGACCCCATGGCATCCATTTTTTGTATCACTGTTTTGTTGTTTGTTTTTGTTCATGTCAGTATGTTTAAACTATTCATTAAACATGTAAAAGGTTCTCAACTGTTCCCCTTTTCCACATTCTATAGGTCTCATAACAACAAACTACAGACTTCGACCTCTTAGAATATACCATATTTTTTATTTTTTATGCACTCAGCGAGAATTGGGTTAAATTCTGAACAATAAATCCATGTTGGGACCTGGCTCCTGTGCTTTGGGACGTCCACCCCTCTCCCTCCTTCTGGCCCCATTCTACGCAGCCCCCAAAGGAAGACTCTCCCTGTAAGACCAGCAGCGCTGCTCCCACAGAACTGTCAGGTGGAGCTGCTGCCTGCCCACCTCTGCCACATGGACATTGGACAAGGGGTTAAAGTGGAGGGTTTTAATAAAGGCATTTCTGAAGAAGGTTACCTCAAAGAAGATACTTTCCTTGTTCTTTCTTCTTGATTTGATTTAATTATTTATTTCCCCTCTAGCCTGTTGAAGAAATTAAGAAAAGATCATACGCTTCCATGGCCATGCCCATAAAAATAAAAAAAACATCTATGATGCCTGTTTGAACATTGAGAAATGTTGAGCTGAGTTGCACTCAGCATGACAGATTGCACAGTGACACTTCTGTGTGTTTCTCCCCTTTCAATCACTTTATTAGAGGTGGTGTGAAAGATGCATCTCATTGGGAAGGACTTGCTTGAGTTTGGACCTACTAGCTTTCTGGACACCAACAGTTTGAGTTTGTCAAGCTATGCTGAAAGGAATAAAGTAGTTGGTATTAATTGCCCAGCAGTAATGACACACTGCAAAGGATAAAAACACAATATGTATTTGAAGGTATCCTGCCCTGTTTGTAAAACTTTTTTTGTATTACAGCTGAAGAGATATTGATGTATATGAACCATAATAAATGGAGAAGACCTGGCTCTCTTCCACTACTGAAAGTGTCGGCATATGCTTTTGTGAAATACATTTTCTTAATATTTTTCCCTACAGCATTTATAGTAAATTCTATAAGTATTCAGACCCCTCGACTTTTTCCACATTTTGCTACGTTACAGCCTTATTCTAAAATGGATTAAATAGGTTTTTTCCCCCTCATCAATCGACACACAATACCCCATAACGACAAAGCAAAAACCTGGTTTTTAGAAATGTTAGCAAATGTAGAAAAAATACTGAAATATTACATTTACATAAGTATTCAGACCCTTTACTCAGTACTTTGTTGAAGCACCTTTGGCAGCGAATACAGCCTCGAGTCTTCTTTGGTATGACGCTACAAGCTTGGCACACCTGTATTTGGGGAGTTTCTCCCATTCTTCTCTGCAGATCCTCTCAAGCTCTGTCAGGTTGGATGGGGAACGTCGCTGCACAGCTATTTTCAGGTATCTCCAGAGATGTTCGATCTAGGTTGAAGTCCTGGCTCTGGCTGGGCAACTCATGAACACTCAGAGACTTGTCCCAAAGCCACTCCTGCATTAGCTTGTCTGTGTGCTTAGAGTAGCTGTCCTGTTGGAAGGTGGACCCCAGTCTGAGGTCCTGAGCACTCTGGAGCAGGTTTTCATAAAGGATCTCTCTGTACTTTGCTCCATTAATCTTTCCCTCGATCCTGACTAGTCTCCCAGTCCCCGCCGCTGAAAAACATCCCCACCGCATGATGCTGCCACCACCATGCTTCACCAGAGGGATGGTGCCAGGTTTCTTCCAGATGTGATGCTTGGCATTCAGACCAGAGAGTTGAATATTGGTTTCATCAGACCAGAGAATCTTGTTGCTCATGAGAGTCCTTTAGCTGACTTTTGGCAAACTCCAAGCGGGCTGTCGTGCCTTTTACTGAGGAGTGGCTTCCGTCTGGCTACTCTACCATAAAGGGCTGATTGGTCGAGTGCTGCAGAGATGGTTGTCCTTCTGGAAACTTCTCCCATCTCCACAGATGAACTCTGGAGCTCTGTCAGAGTGATCATCGGGTTCTTGGTCACCTCCCTGATGAGGAATTTTTTCTGGAATCCATTTTAGAATAAGGCTGTAACGTAACAAAATGTGGAAAAAGTTAAGGGGTCTGAATACTTTCCGAATGCACTGTACATTCTTAATTAATTGGCAGTTATGGGTAAGATCTTATATGATCTCATCAACTAGCTGCATCTATATCATTTTAATTTCATTTAATAGGACTGGTATGACCAGATGGGACTCCAGTGACACTCTATCCCCGGTTCCAGGCATTACTGTGTATATGTCCAATGTAAGCATATATACGGAAGCACATGTAAATACTGTATTCAGAGGTTGATGTTGATAATTGGTCATGATACACAATAGTCGGTGTAATGTTTGTCCAGATATTTCAACAGATTTTAGGCTTATCTTCTGGGCGTTTTGAAGCCACTCCTTGAATTGCATCAGATTTAGATATTGTTTTCCACACACAGACCTACGCAGAAAACACATTTTGAACGGTTGTATTTAATAACACAAAAGCAACTGTTCCAACATGAACTTGGTTGGAGAAAATACATTCTAATATGATACTGATATGATACAAATTGTATTACGAGGCCATGCTAGTCCTGAAATCTCGCGATAGGTCTCTTCTGACAACACTTCCTGAGCGCCCTGTGATTTTTCAAAACAGTCCAATAGGGTGATGCTTTTAATCGAACTGACCAATCAGGGAGCTTTGTGACCGGAATTTAAAGGTCTGTTCAAAATGTCTATGCGTTAGCTAGAATTTTTGAAGAAGGTCCCGGTAAGTGCTTGTCAACTGTTCATATTTTGTAATGGTTGGCTAATATTCGATGTACTTCTACATATTACTGCTTTACTTTTTTATTGACTTTGTTGATGTGATTTGCTAGCTATTCTTACTGGTCACTTGTGACCGACATTACTTTCTAGAAAAGTCGAAAACGTGTACCTGGATTCTAGCTATCTTTTATGAAGCTAATTTTTGCATTTCGTTTAGGTGCTCAAAAAATCTTTCTTTATCAAACTACCTCGAAAATTTATCAATTTGCCCAAAAATGTCTGCTGGCAACGAGAACGGTGTCCGTCTGGACAAGTTCAAGAATAAGGGAAAAGATGCAAATGTAAGTGACATGTATGGCAGTATCAATGTTTCATTTCAAATATTTGGTAATGGCTTGTTAGCTAAATGAATCTGGCTAGGCACAATCAATGATGGTTGTTGATCACTTTGCAGGAGCTTAGACGCAGGAGGGTTGAAGTGAACGTCGAACTTCGCAAGGCAAAGAAAGACGATCAGATCTTCAAACGAAGAAATGTCAGCACTTTGGCCGACGAGGCAACTTCCCCACTTCAAGAGAAAAGCCAAAACTGTCAGGTGAGTTTGTTTATACAATGCACAATAAATACAATGGCTACAACCTGTATGTTTAAAACTTTCAGTTTTACAATCCCTGGCTTATGTGTTGTATTAATTTACAGGCCACTAGACAGTGGTCCGTGGAGGAGATTCTCACTGGTGTGAACAGTAACAACCTTGATGCTCAGCTCAACGCCACACAAGCTGCTAGGTAAAGTGATCTTCGTAAAACTGTCTGGGAAATACTGTATTTATTGTGGTGCTTTTTTGGGGGGGCTACCATGGTCATCACTTGTTACTTTTTCAATTGTTCTCATTACAGGAAGCTGCTATCCCGTGAGAGACATCCTCCCATTGACCACATCATCAGTGCTGGGCTAATTCCTAAGTTGGTTGCATTCTTGGGTTTGGAGTCACCCCCTATCCAGTTTGAGGCTGCCTGGGCTCTAACAAACATTGCATCTGGAACATCTGACCAGACCAGTGCTGTTGTGGAGGGTGGAGCCATTCCAGCCTTCATCAGCCTTGTCATATCTCCCCACCCCCACATCAGCGAGCAGGCTGTCTGGGCTTTGGGAAACATTGCGGGTAAGGCATTCTTCTTTTGTTACCGCATCTCTTCAGTGTATAGAGCTTAACAACAAAATCTCCCACCCCCTAACCTTGCATCCTTGATTTCTTCTGTTAGGTGATGGGTCGGTCTACAGAGATCAGGTCATCAAGCATGGAGCTGTGGCCCCCCTGCTCAGTCTGCTCGCTGTCCCTGAGCTCTCTTTGTTCTCTGTAAGTATTCTTAATGCAGTGACCCTTGGCAACCATTCATAAGCAATGGACAATCACTTGACTTTCATGTCATAAAGCTACAAAACAAAGTATTTGTCTTGTTTTTTTGTAACTCCTTGCCCCCATGTTACTTGCCTCACTGGCCACTAGGAGGGGCTCTAACTCAATGAATGAACACCTAAGTAACTTATTTTTTGCTGCAGTCTGGCTACCTGAGGAACATCACCTGGACGTTGTCAAACCTGTGCCGCAACAAGAACCCGTCTCCCCCTCTGGCAGCCGTGCAGCAGATCCTGCCCACTCTGGGGCGTCTGCTGCACCATGACGATAAGGAGGTGCTGGCAGACACCTGCTGGGCATTGTCCTATCTGACCGACGGGCCCAACGATCGCATTGAGGTCGTGGTGCAGACTGGCCTGATCTCCCGCCTGGTGCAGCTGCTTGGCTCCGGGGAGCTCTCTGTTGTGGTATGAGCACTGTCTATTTATCCTGCAGGGGTGGTGGGCTGTCATGTACAATGATGTAGTCACCCATATATTTATGAATCTCAACATCTTTATGGTACTATGCCTTTTTTCACCCAAGTGACCACTGTCTTTGACCTGTCCCCTTCAGACTCCTTCTCTGCGTGCCATTGGCAACATGGTGACTGGCACGGATGAGCAGACTCAGGCTGTGCTGAATGCTGGGGCCCTCTCCATGTTCCCTGGCCTGCTGCGCCATCACAAGAGTAACATCCAGAAGGAAGCCTCCTGGACCCTGTCCAATATCACTGCAGGGAGAGACTCTCAGATCCAGGATGTCATCAACGCTGGCCTGGTCCCTCTCATGGTAGACGTCCTACGCAAGGTATGTAGGTTTGTTATCCATAGTAATATCTTATGATAGGATTTGTATTAATTAATTTTTCATAATTAGGAATGATGGGATGTTTTCTTCAATTTAGTCCTCTCATCCGCTTTTCCATACAGGGTGACTACAAGACTCAGAAAGAGGCAGTTTGGGCCATAACCAATTTTACCAGCGGGGGCACAGTTGAACAGGTTGTGTACCTTGTTCAAGCCAATGTGCTGGAGCCTCTGTTGAATCTGCTCTCAACAAAGGACAGCAAAACCATCCTTGTCATCTTGGATGCCATCACCAACATTTTCCTGGTAAGGGGACCTTCTCACCAATAATTAGTTAATCTTATTACTGGTATGGGCATTTGTACACTACAACTGCAAGATTCGGGTGATTTAAAAAAATATATATATATAATTCTTACTTGAATATTTTTGTGTCCATCAGGCTGGAGATAAGATTGGTGAAGCAGACAAGCTGTGCATGATGATCGAGGAATGCGGTGGACTAGACAAGATTGAAGCTCTGCAGTCCCATGAGAATGAGCTGGTCTACAAGGCCTCCCTCAACCTGATTGAGAAATATTTCTCTGGCGAGGTGAGCATTGTGCAATGGTGACGAAGTAGACATCTGTCATCCTATTATAGACGGTTTTTGTTTCTTTTGCCTCAATTTTTCTGACACGTTCTGTTTTGTAGGAAGAGGAAGACCAATGTGTTGCTCCGGAATCGACAACCGATGGCTATGCATTCCAGATCAGTGAAAACCATAGCACTTTCAACTTCTAAATACCACTTCTCCTTTCATCTCTACTGTATACTGCCACTGTTTGTTCTCAGTTTGTGTAATGGACCTCTATTCTCTCTGAACTGTACATACGTTGATAAATGTCTGTAAATAAAAATCTTAAAATAAGTTCCAACTGCTGTGATTTCTTGTGGGGTTTGGGTGGAATGGCAAATGTAATATTAATCTTAATAGCTTCCATCCTCTTGTTTCTCAAACAGAACTGTATGTAAAGATATACACATTTAGTTTTTGCCAGTATATGGACTGTCAGAGCCAAATTTCACATTAATATTTTTAGCATTACACTGACCCTAGCAATCTGAAATGTCACTTTTGTCTGAATAAAATCTCTAGTAAAAAAGAAATCTGACTTTTCGCCATCATTAGCATTTTGTCATTTCAGTTTTTAGGCAAGCGGTGCAGGCAGATGTTTCCATCCCTATGTCGTCATTGGTCAGCTACTTACTAGCCTCCCTAAAGTGGGATCTCTGCACTGAAGGGCGCCCGAGCTCAACAGTTCAACTCGTCTGGCTGAGAGGAGGACTGATTTCCAAGCGGTCCGAAGCTGAAGCTTTCTGAAGATGTGAAGTATGAACTCGGGTCGCTTGCTTCCTTTATAAAATAAATAGTCTGACACAACCACGATTTGAAAGTATTTGGTCAATCAAGTGCACTCGGCGGCATCCTAGCTAGTAATTATTGTTTTTGTAGGTGTGCGGGACAGTGATTGTGTGATCATAATGGCAGCAGTGCTGTCCACATCCGGGCAACAATGCCTTGACTCCATTATTGTTAATTCGGTCTGAAACTGGTTGATAAATCTTTATTATATAAAATATTTTTGTTAAACTGGGAGTAAAAGGAGATGTCTAACCAAGGAGTTCGGCGAAATGGTCCGGTTAAGCTGCGTTTAACAGGTAAGAGACCCAAAATATTGTTCCTCCACAAATGTGGCTACTAGCGCGACATAGCTAGTTATGTTTATTGTGTGTTGCTAGCCCAGCTAACGTTAGTTTGTAGGACAAAAGTGTGTGTTCGAAATGGTGCTTGCTGTGGTGTTTAAAAGTTTGGGCGCAGTTTAATGTTTTGAGTAGGGCACGTTATATAACTGGCAAATTATACTAAAAAGAAGCAAAGAAACTACACAGTAGCTAACTAGATAACTTGGTAACGTTTCAGAAATGTGATTTGTAACGCGTGCTAAACTAGACAGTTAGCTAGCTGGTTAGCTAACATTAGATAACATGACCCATCTAACGACGCTAGCACAGGCAAAAGCATTCAGCCTGGGATTACTGTTAGTAGGTAGTTGGCTGGCTAACTAAATAGTAACGTTACTAGTTAGCTTAAAATAGTTCTTAAGAAATATTTGGGGTGGCGTTTGTGTGCGCGCAAAATACTACCAAGAGATTCAAAATTACATCCACAATTTTTGTGTATAAGAATACTGAATGTGGGATTGGATAGATTTTCCGGTTTCATTTTTAAACTATGTATATAATGTTAATGTGGGTAACTAACGTTCTCATTAATTGCCGTAAATTTGTTATTCTGTCCCACATACATTACTGTATTCCTTGTGTTGTGCTATTAATCTAGCTAATTAAACAATGCCATCGTGGACACATAGGTACTACACAATCTGTAAAATTGAAGGATTAGATGGCGGCTAGATTGAGAGACGATGGCTGCGTTTACACAAACAGCCCAATTCTGATCTTTTGCACAATTATTGGTGGAGGAAAAATGTGTGGAAAAATATGAGAATTGGGTTGTCAGTGTAAACGCAGCATATGTCCCAGACAGTTCACATACTGCAAAGTGTGAATCAATTCCCCCGGAATACTGTGGCTGTGACGCAAACATAGGGCCTCAACGCTCTCTCTCTCTCTGGGTCGCTCTTCTTTGGTTTGTACCATTTCAACACAAACAGTAAAACGTTTACATGAGAGGACATTGTTTTGACTGGGAGAGGGGAATGACAGCAGCTGTGTTTGATGTACCTCTAGGATCAGGGCCGAGGCAAATTCCAAGCCTTTCCATTCACCAGGAAGAGCCATGTTAAATATTTAAGCTACTGCTGTTTCTGATAGAAATTAGTGGAGAGAAGGGGAGCAGGGGTCTCTGGACTGAAGTGAGAGATCTGCCTGATGTTGAAAAGAGATTACAGTTGCTTTAAATCACCTGTGCTACAGAGGCTGCGTTTACACAGGAAGCCCAATTCTGATATTTTGCCCAATTATTGGCAACAGATCTGATTTCTCAAAAGACCAATTAGTGGAAAAGATCAGAGCTGGGCTGCTTTTTGGGGGTAGTTAGATATCAGGATTTTATTTTTGTGCTAGTTGGCTGTACCAAAGCCAATTTGTTTTCGGCACTTTTATTTCCATGACTGATCAAAACTTGTTTCCTCATGACTCCCTCTTGTCCCTCCGCAGCAGACATATGGTGAGAAATAAGTTTGGAACATCGAATGGCAATAATCACAGTATCGAATTGCAATACATAGAGAGTCGTGAGAATCGCAATACGTATCGTATCGGCACCAAAGTATCGTAAGTTCCCTGGCGATTCCCAGTCCTACTACCCATCCACATCGCTCCAGCCAACTGACTTTTCTTCTCCGCGATGTGTCTGGATTTGTCTCCCTCCCTGACGATTTCTAGAATGCGAACACATTTTCACCGTTCTGATTGGTCCCAGAAACCGATGGATTGACGTTATCAACTTTGGTACTCTGATTGGTAAGATTTGTTAGACTATCCAATCGCTGATTAATTTGTTTTGTACAACACCTCTCTTTTTGAAGTCTCACAAACAACTTCTAGGATTGCAGTTTCAGACTGAATGTATGTAGCGATCGATAGAGCAGCGGAATTAAATTCAGGGTGAGTCGGCAGGTAAATGCCCTCACTCTAGTCGATTTTCACCGACTCTCTCTTACTTGTTCTGCATCCAGACAAGCTCTGTGCTTAATGCAGTGAAGGTAGTGACCAACCACCCAATTGGGGCGGCTATTGAGAGAGAGAAAATATTGTATAAATTAAATCATCATTACTACACTGCTCAAAAAAATAAAGGGAGCACTTAAACAACACAATGTAACTCCAAGTCAATCACACTTCTGTGAAATCAAACTGTCCACTTAGGAAGCAACACTGATTGACAATACATTTCACATGCTGTTGTGCAAATGGAATAGACAACAGGTGGAAATTATAGGCAATTAGCAAGACAACCCCAATAAAGAAGTGGTTCTGCAGGTGGTGACCACAGACCACTTCTCAGTTCCTATGCTTCCTGGCTGATGTTTTGGTCACTTTTGAATGCTGGCGGTGCTTTCACTCTAGTGGTAGCATGAGACGGAGTCTACAACCCACACAAGTGGCTCAGGTAGTGCAGCTCATCCAGGATGGCACATCAATGCGAGCTGTGGCAAGAAGGTTTGCTGTGTCTGTCAGCGTAGTGTCCAGAGCATGGAGGCGCTACCAGGAGACAGGCCAGTACATCAGGAGACGTGGAGGAGGCCGTAGGAGGGAAACAACCCAGCAGCAGGACCGCTACCTCCGCCTTTGTGCAAGGAGGAGCAGGAGGAGCACTGCCAGAGCCCTGCAAAATGTGTCTGCTCAAACGGTCAGAAACAGACTCCATAAGCACAACACCGTGCAGGACGTTTGGCATTTGCCAGAGAACACCAAGATTGGCAAATTCGCCACTGGCACCCTGTGCTCTTCACAGATGAAAGCAGGTTCACACTGAGCACATGTGACAGACGTGACAGAGTCTGGAGACGCCGTGGAGAACGTTCTGCTGCCTGCAACATCCTCCAGCATGACCGGTTTGGCGGTGGGTCAGTCATGGTGTGGGGTGGCATTTCTTTGGGGGGCCGCACAGCCCTCCATGTGCTCGCCAGAGGTAGCCTGACTGCCATTAGGTACCGAGATGAGATCCTCAGACCCCTTGTGAGACCATATGCTGGTGCGGTTGGCCCTGGGTTCCTCCTAATGCAAGACAATGCTAGACCTCATGTGGCTGGAGTGTGTCAGCAGTTCCTGCAAGAGGAAGGCATTGATGCTATGGACCGCCCGTTCCCCAGACCTGAATCCAATTGAGCACATCTGGGACATCATGTCTCGCTCCATCCACCAACGCCACGTTGCACCACAGACTGTCCAGGAGTTGGCGGATGCTTTAGTCCAGGTCTGGGAGGAGATCCCTCAGGAGACCATCCGCCACCTCATCAGGAGCATGCCCAGGCGTTGTAGGGAGGTAATACAGGCACGTGGAGGCCACACACACTACTGAGCCTCATTTTGACTTGTTTTAAGGACATTACATCAAAGTTGGATCAGCCTGTAGTGTGGTTTTCCACTTTAATTTTGAGGGTGACTCCAAATCCAGACCTCCATGGGTTGATACATTTGATTTCCATTGATAATTTTTGTGTGATTTTGTTGTCAGCACATTCAACTATGTAAAGAAAAAAGAATTTAATAAGATTATTTCATTCATTCAGATCTAGGATGTGTTGTTTAAGTGTTCCCTTTATTTTTTTGAGCAGTGTATATTTGGGCATGATAAGATGCCATGATTTGTGAAAAGCTAATGTGTTTACTTATACAAACTCACCTATCAGTAAGTAATAAAGGTCTGAGCATGTGTCGTGAATTGATAATATAGCAGCTTGTTGTTAGATGTAGTTGACTTTGACACATTGCTGTTGATGAGTTTGTTATTGGGTAAGCCCTGAATGATGACTTGTTACATGCGAGCAGTCTTGTTGCTGTTTGCGTTCCTCTGAGCTTCTCCTTGCTGACATACCCCCAACCATTTGAACCAGATGTTGCAGACGGTTGCCAGCTTTTAAACTGGAAAAATATGGCAAGCCAGCCGCTAAAACTAACACTTGGGGTGAGAATTGCCCCTTGAATACACAGGACAGGTTTCCATTATGCTCTACAGCTGATCACTCTTAAATTATATCACACAAACATGGTTAATGGCACAATACATGATCTGGTAAGTAATAAATTACAGCGTTAAAATATGGCTCATTGCAGAGCACATGATCTGATCTGCCCTAAATACTCAAACATGGTTCATGACCAAATCGTATCTATTCCAAACAGCTATACATTTGTCAGTACACAGCACATGCTAACTTATGTGTCTCCCATAAAGTAATTTGAACAAAGAAGCTGTGGAAGGGAGAAGTGATCCCTCCATTTTAACACTGAGGCCTCTGATCCCCAGCTGTTTGTAGCTGAGAGCTGAATCCACCTCACCCACCAACAGATTTGGACAGCACAGTCATTGATTAAGAGATCTCCATAGCATCCGTAAAATGAAACGCCTTTCATAACAATAGTAACTTTTTTTTCAGGGCCATCTGTTCTTAGTGTTATTGGCTGACCCGTTGTTAGTTGATTGAACTCTATTTGCTAATGTTTCATTTAGATTTGTTTAGCATGCATATTACTCTTTTGGGTTTTGCCCTGTACAGAGAAGTGGGAAGAAATAACTGTGGGATTATCTAGCATTCTCCACAAAAGCATCCCCCCTCTTCCTTTCTTTTTGTGAGTCACTCAGTCCTGTTCTTTCTGACTGTAAACTGCTCCCCTCCCAGTCCTAAGCACGTTGCACCCCCACCCTCAGCGAGAGAGAAAGCTGTCGTGTGCTGCTGGGTTTCTCTCTGACTCAGTCAGTGGTTTTGGATCTTTCTTTTAATGGGGACAGCATTGAACAAAGCTGCAGCTTTGTCAGGTTTACCTATTGAAATGTCTACATTACTTTTTTAGTCGATTATTGTAAATATTGTTGCTAGCTACCTCTCTGGGATCTTGTAAAATGGACTGTTGAATGGATGCACTTGTCACAGATGCACTAGTCTCATTTAAATCAAAACAGCCTCATTTTTCCCCTTGTGACAATAGGTTACTAAACATTATTATTATTGAAGGATCCATTCTCTGTAGTCCTTAGTCTACCGATTGGGTTAACATGTTAGGTAGTGGGGGGAAACTTGCAACTGGGCACAGATGGTGCTACAGAGGCACGGGACTTAATGATCAAGAGAGTTCTTAATGTGTGCAGAGTCTGCCTGGTGCGTTCATGTGGCTCAGGCCATTTTACAGAGTGCCTGTATGGAAGTGATTTTGGTCATCTGGGTGTTCAGAAAGGATACCTCGTAAATACACAATGATTAGGTACATGTGGGGAACTGTTGACTTTGCTACTCCATTACAGAACTGCATTTGAGCAAACAGTTCCACATTTTGCTTAAAGAGAAGGAAAACAAAACAATAGCAATTATTGCACGTCATTTGTAAATGTTTTCCTTCCCCCGCTGAGGGCCCTCCAATAATTGAAAATGTTCCATAACTTAATTGACTGGGGTTGGCTTTCCTGTTGGTTCAGCTGCTCTTCAAGGAGGACAAAGGCTTCTGCGGTCACACTCCCAAACCGCCGCCAGCAACGGAGCCGAGGCCAGATGTAGAGGGGGAGTGGGCAGCATCGTAGAGGAAGCTCTTTACAGACAAACACTTGTCCAAATGTCACCCCTGACAGGTGGGGAGCAGACAAGATAAACTCCCTTTGAGGTTCATAGTAATAATAAAGTGAAGAATTGCAGTCATATTACTCAGCAGGACTGTCGGTTGTTCCTCATGTTTTGCTCAGATTGCTGGGTGGATTATGAGGCCTGTCCGCGCTACAGTGCAATGTGTTTGAGCAATCAGTCGGTGGTGTGACCTGAGGAGAGTGGTGTGACCTGAGGAGAGTGGTGCTCCCAGCTAGGCTGAGGATGGCCATCAGACAGAGCTTTATTATCAAATTCAGAGTTCTTTATTGAGCTTAATGCTAGCTTAGGTTGGTGTGTGTGTGTGTGTGTGTGTGTGTTTGTGCGCTTATCTCACTGACTCAATACATTCCGATCAAGTCGGGTTAATGGATTATAGTTTCCTTGTCTCATTTAGAAACTAAAAGCACAGACCACCTCACATTCCCCTTTCTATAGACAGGTGGGTTGTTTACCAACAAAATCGATGCCAGCACAACTTTGGGGCAGCACAGATGGGGTTCGCTTACAATGAAAGGATTATTGACAACATGTAAACCATATTTCGTGTCAATGTTTATTGAAAACATAAATACATTTGCCCAATAAGCACTGGTGTCTCTCAAATGCATCGTTGCAGTTGTTGATTAGCTAGCTAACGAATTGTAGCCATATTAGCATGGGTGTGACATAAGTCAAAACAAGTCATGGAATCAAGAATACAACTAGCTGAAACAGCCACATGATTCTCCACATAGCTACAGCAATGACAAGAAGCTGCCATCTGACTGTTCAGAATCATAACACACAGCCTTTTGCCTCTTAGATGTGAGTGCATCATTGTGACGTTGTCAACCAACCCGTCTGTCTATACTTCGCTCTGTCTTGCCTCTGTAGCCTATGTTCTTTGTGAACCCAGAGGGCATCCAATGATAAGCAGATGCTGAGCGTGAGTATCAGTTGACAGAACATCTGCAGGCAGCCCCTCTGATGATTAGTGCTCTCCAGGCAGCAGCTGCCATTATTTACAAGCTCCCCTCCACCTTACTGTCTGCATGTCTGACAGAGGAAACACTCCCCGCACCTGCTCTGCCTCAGGGTTGTCCATTTTGATCATTCTCCACTCCAGTTTCCTATTTACACACTGACATATCTGCATTTCACACCGCCGCTCCGATGAAGCCCCTCTGTCAGCTTCCCAAGGAAGATGCTGTTTGCGTGCCGTGCGGACAGTGGAAGTCTTCTCCGACTTGAAGGGTAATCCTCCTGGGTGGTTGAAAGGGCGCCTTCAAAGGCCTGATGTGTTAACCTGGCAGAGCCGGTTAATGGGTCAGAATTGGATTAGCGGTGAGGGGAAGCTCTAGTGAGAATTAATCTGATGCTTGTCTGCAGGCTCCTCTCATATCACTTCTGCCTGAACTCCATTCTTTTCCTCCCTCTGCTCACTCGCACTCATTTCCATAACGCTGCCTTTGAAGTGAGAAATGTCACTTTGGGGTATTTCTTTCACTATGATTCACTTTAGATGCCCTTGTTAGTATTGGGTACTTAGAAATGGGTTGTGTTCGGTCTCACTCCCTTGACAAATGTAGGCTAGTCCTAATATCTATTGTCTTAAAGGGATGATTCGAGATTCTGGAAATTAATACATTTTCTATGTCTGCATGCAATATGAAGGAAGTTCGAGGTAGTTTAGCGAGCTGATGTGAACTAGCGTTAGTGCAATGACTTGAAGTCTACAAAAAATAAATGTTGTATTGTCACACACTGGATAGGTTCAGTGAAATGTGTTGTTTTACAGGGTCATCCATAGTTATCAGTCTATTGGCGCTGGAGGGGATGGACTCTTAACCAACCGTGCTATTTTGTTTGTTTTTCGCATTGTTTGTAACTTGTTTTGCACATAATGTTGCTGCTACCGTCTCTTATGACCGAAAAGAGTTTCTGTATATCAGAACAGCGATTACTCACCTTGAACTGGACAAATAATTTTTATTTCATGAGTCGGATGAGAGGGATTTGCTCCAGACACCCGACAGGGCCCTCATTCCCGTCATTCGCAGCGAAAGAGACGGAGATATCACGGAAGGAGATCGGGGTGCCTGATAAGGAGCCGGCGACGAGTGGCAAATCTGCCTTTGCCATCGATACTATTGGCCAACGTACAATCGCTAGATAATAAAGTGGAAATACTAAAAGCACTTATATCCTACCAATGGGACATTAAAAACTGTAATATCTTATGTTTCACCGAGTCGTGGCTGAACGACAACATGAATAACATACAGCTGGCGGGTTATACACTGTATTTGCAGGATAGAACAGCAGCCTCTGGTAAGACAAGGGGTGGCGGTCTATGTATATTTGTAAACAAAAGCTGGTGCACAATATCTAAGGAAGTCTCAAGGTTTTGCTCGCCCGAGGTAGAGTATCTCATGATAAGCTGTAGACCACACTATTTACCAAGAGAGTTTTCATCTATATTCTTTGTAGCTGTCTATTTACCACCACAAACCAATGCTGGCACTAAGACCGCACTCAATGAGCTGTATTCGGCCATAAGCAAACAGGAAAACGCTCATCCAGAGGCGGCGCACCTAGTGGCCGGGGACTTTAATGCAGGGAAACTTAAATCTGTTTTACCTAATTTCTACCATCATTTCTACCATCATAATAATGGCGCCGGAGAAGATGGCTGCCGTTTTACAGCCCTCTAACCAATTGTACTATTATGTGTGTTTTTCCGCGTTATTTGTAATTAATTTTGTACATAATGTTTCTGCCATTGTCTCTTATAACCAAAAAGAGCTTCTGGATATCAGGACAGCGATTACTCACCTCGTATTGGATGAAGATTTTTTCTTCAACGAGGTGGCCGCGAAGGATATCCTACAGACACACGACAAGGCCCAAATCCCCGTCATTCGCATGAGGAAGAGATGGAGATATCGTGGACGTAGGTCGGGGTGCCTTGTAAGGATCCGACGGCGAGCGAGTAAACTGCCACTCCCATCAATCCTATTAGCCAATCTTCAATCATTTGAGAATAAATTGGATGACCTAAGATTACGGTTATCCTACCAACGGGACATTAAAAACTGTAATATCTTATGTTTCACCGAGATGTGTTGCTGAACGACGACATGGACAACATACAGCTAGCGGCCTATACGCTACATCGGCAGGATAAAACGGCTGACTCCGTTAAGACAAGGGGTGGCGGTCTGTGTATATTTGTAAACAACAGCTGGTGCACAAAATCAAACACTAAGGAAGTCTCGAGGTTTTGCTCGCCTGAGGTAGAGTATCTTATGATAAGCTGTAGACCACACTATTTACCAAGAGAGTTTTCATCTATATTTTTCAGAGCTGTCTATTTACCACTACAAACCAATGCTGGCATTAAGATTGCACTGAATGAGCTGTATAAGGCCATAAGTCAACAGGAAAACGCTCATCCAGAGGCAGCGCTCCTAGTGGCCGGGGACTTTAATGCAGGGAAACTTAAATCCGTTCTACCTAATTTCTACCAGCATGTTAAATGTGCAACCAGAGGAAAAAAAACGATAGATCACCTTTACCCACACACAGAGACGCATACAAAGCTCTCCCTCGCCCTCCATTTGGCAAATCTGACCATAACTCTATCCTCCTGAGTCCTGCTTATAAGCAAAAACTAAAGCAGGAAGCACCAGTGACTCGGTTAATAAAAAAGTGGTCAGATGACGCAGATGCTAAGCTACAGGACTGTTTTGCTAGCACAGACTGGAATATGTTCCGGGATTGAGGAGTACACCACATCAGTCACTGGCTTCATCAATAAGTGCATCGATGATGTCGTCCCCACATTGACCGTACGTACATACCCCAACCAGAAGCCATGGATTACAGGAAACATCCGCACTGAGCTAAAGGGTAGAGGAGCGGGACTCTAACCCGGACACTTATAAGAAATCCCGCCATGCCCCCCGACGAACCATCAAACAGGCAAAGAGTCAATACAGGACTAAGATTGAATCGTACTACACCGGCTCTGACGCTCGTCGGATGTGGCAGGGCTTGAAAACTATTACAGACTACAAAGGGAAGCACAGCCGCGAGCTGCCCAGTGACACAAGACTTCCAGACGAGCTAAACCACTTCTATGCTCGCTTCGAGGCAAGCAACACTGAAGCATGCATGAGAGCACCAGCTGTTCCGGATGACTATGTGATCACGCTCTCCGTAGCCGATGTGAGTAAGACTTTTAAACAGGTCAACATTCACAAGGCCGCAGGGCCAGACGGATTACCAGGACGTGTACTCTGAGCATGTGCTGACCAACTGGCAAGTGTCTTCACCTGACATTTTCAACATGTCCCTGACTGAGTCTGTAATACCAACATGTTTCAAGCAGACCACCATAGTCACCGTGCCCAAGGACTCTAAGATAACCTGCCGACCCGTAGCACTGATGTCTGTAGCCATGAAGTGCTTTGAAAGGCTGGTCATGGCTCACATCAACACCATTATCCCAGAAACCCTAGACCCACTCCAATTTGAATACCGCCCCAACAGATCCACAGATGATGCAATCTCTATTGCACTACACACTGCCCTTTCCCACCTGGACAAGAGGAACACCTACGTGAGAATGCTATTCATTGACTACAGCTCAGCATTCAACACCATAGTGCCCTCAAAGCTCATCACTAAGCTAAGGATCCTGGGACTAAACACCTCCCTCTGCAACTGGATCCTGGACTTCCTGACGGGCCGCCCCCAGGTGGTAAGGGTAGGTAACAACACATCTGCCACACTGATCCTCAACACAGGGGCCCCTCAGGGGTGCGTGCTCAGTCCCCTCCTGTACTCACTGTTCACCCATGACTGCATGGCCGTGCACGACTCCAACACCATCATTAAGTTTGCCGACGACACAACAGTGGTAGGCCTGATCACCGACAACGATGAGACAGCCTATAGGGAGGAGGTCAGAGACCTGGCCGTGTGGTGCCAGGATAACAACCTCTCCCTTAACGTGACCAAGACAAAGGAGATGATTGTGGACTACAGGGAAAAAAAGAGGACTGAGCACGCCCCTATTCTCATCGACGGGGCTGTAGTGGAACAGGTTAAGAGCTTCAAGTTCCTTGGTGTCCACATCACCAACGAACTATCATGGTCCAAACACACCAAGACAGTCATGAAGAGGGCACGACAAAGCCTATTCCCCCTCAGGAGACTGTAAAGATTTGGCATGGGTCCTCAGATCCTCAAAAGGTTCTGCAGCTGCACCATCGAGAGCATCCTGACTGGTTGCATCACTGCCTGGTATGGCAACTGCTCAGCCTCTGACCGCAAGGCACTACAGAGGGTAGTGCGTACGGCCCAGTACATCACTGGGGCCAGGCTTCCTGCCATCCAGGACCTCTATACCAGGCGGTGTCAGAGGAAGGCCCTCAAAATTGTCAAAGACTCCAGCCACCCTAGTCATAGACTGTTCTCTCTGCTACCGCACGGCAAGCAGTACCGGAGTGCCAAGTCTAGGTCCAAAAGCCATAAGACTCCTGAACAGCTAATCATGGCTACCCAGACTATTTGCACTGTCCCCCCACCCCATCTTTTTACGCTGCTGCTACTCTGTTAATTATTTATGCATAGTCACTTTAACTTTACCCACATGTACATATTACTTCAACTACCTCAACTAGCCGGTGCCCCCGCACATTGACTCTGCACCGGTACCCCCCTGTATATATAGCCTCCCTACTGTTATTTTATTTTACTTCTTCTCTTTTTTTCTCAACACTTTTTTGTTGTTTTATTCTACTTTTTTATTTAAAATAAATGCACTGTTGGTTAAGGGCTGTAAGTAAGCATTTCACTGTAATGTCTGCACCTGTTGTATTCGGCGCATGTGGCCAATAAAATGTGATTTGATGTTAAATGTGCAACCGGGGGGACTCTAGACCACCTTTACTCCACACAGTGATACGCGTACAAAGCTCTCCCTCGCCCTCCATTTGGCAAATCTGACCATAATTATATCCTCCTGCTTACAAGCAAAAACTAAAGCAGGAAGCACTAGTGACTCGGTCAATAAAAAAGTGGTCAGATGAAGCAGATGCTAAACTACAGGACTGTTTTGCTAGCACAGACTGGAATATGTTCAGGGATTCTTCTGATGGCATTGAGGAGTACACCACATCAGTCACTGGCTTCATCAATAAGTGCATCAATGACGTCGTCCCCACAGTGACTGTACGTACATACCCCAACCAGGAGCCATGGATTACAGGCAACATCCGCACTGAGCTAAAGGGTAGAGCTGCCGCTTTCAAGGAGCGGGACTCTAACCAGGAAGCTTATAAGAAATCTCGCTATGCCCTCCAACGAACCAGGTAAAGCATCAATATAGGACTAAGATCGAATCATACTACACAGAGGAAGGACCTAAAAATTGTCAAAGACTCCAGCCACCCTAGTCATAGACTTTGCTCTCTGCTACCTCATAGCAAGCGGTACCGGAGTGCCACATCTAGGTCCAAGAGGCTTCTAAGCAGCTTCTACCCCCAAGCCATAAGACTCCTGAACATCTAATCAAATGGCTACCCAGACTATTTGCATTGCCCCCCCTACCCCCCTCTTTTACGCTGCTGCTACTCTGTTTATTATCTATGCATAGTCACTTTAATAACTACCTACAGTCGTGGTCAAAAGTTTTGAGAATGACACAAATACAAATTTTCACAAAGTCTGCTGCCTCAGTTTTGATGATGCCAATTTGCATATACTCCAGAATGTCATGAAGAGTGATCAGATGAAAATGAACTTAATCCCCCAAAAAACATTTCCACTGCATTTCAGCCCTGCCACAAAAGGACCAGCTGTCATCATGTCAGTGATTCTCTCGTTAACACAGGTGAGAGTGTTGACGAGGACAAGGCTGGAGATCACTCTGTTATGCTGATTGAGTTAGAATAACAGACTGGAAGCTTTAAAAGGAGGGTGGTGCTTGAAATCATTGTTCTTCCTCTGTTAACCATGGTTACCAGCAAGGAAACACGTGCCGTCATCATTGCTTTACATAAAAAGGGCTTCACAGGCAAGGATATTGCTGCTAGTAAGATTGTACCTAAATCAACCATTTATCAGATCATCAAGAACTTCAAGGAGAGAGGTTCAATTGTTGTGAAGAAGGTGTCAGGGCGCCCAAGAAGTCCAGCAAGCGCCAGGACCGTCTCCTAAAGTGGATTCAGCTGTGGGATCGGGGCACCACCAGTGCAGAGCTTGCTCAGGAATGGCAGCAGGCAGGTGTGAGTGCATCTGCACAGTGAGGCGAAGACTTTTGGAGGATGGCCTGGTGTCAAGAAGGGCAGCAAAGAAGCCACTTCTCTCCAGGGAAAAACATCAGGGATAGACTGATATTCTGCAAAAGGTACATGAATTGGACTGCTGAGGACTGGGGTAAAGTCATTTTCTCTGATGAATCCCCTTTCCGATTGTTTGGAGCATCCGGAAAACACCTTGTCCGGAGAAGACAAGGTGAGCGCTACCATCAGTCCTGTGTCATGCCAACAGTAAAGCATCCTGAGACCATTCATGTGTGGGGTTGCTTCTCAGCCAAGGGAGTGGGCTCACTCACAATTTTGCCTAAGAACACAGCCATGAATAAAGAATGGTACCAACACATCCTCAGAGAGCAACTTCTTCCAACCATCCAAGAACAGTTTGGTGACGACCAATGCCTTTTCCAGCATGATGGAGCACCTTGCCATAAGGCAAAAGTGAGAACTAAGTGGCTCGGGGAACAAAACATCGACATTTTGGGTCCATGGTCAGGAAACTCCCCAGACATTAAACCCATTTGAGAACTTTTGGTCGATCCTCAAGAGGCGGGTGGACAAACAAAAACCCACAAATTCTGACAAACTCCAAGCATTGATTATGCAAGAATGGGCTGCCATCAGTCAGGATGTGGCCCAGAAGTTAATTGACAGCATGCCATGGCGGATTGCAGAGGTCTTGAAAAAGAAGGGTCAACACTGCAAATTGACACTTTATGGAATGCTTGTAATTATACTTCAGTATACCATAGTACCATCTGACATAAATATCTCATAACAGAACTTTGAAGACCAATACTTGTGTCATTCTCAAAACTTTTGACCACGACTGTACATGTACATATTACCTCAATTACTTCGACAAACCGGTGCCCCCGGACATTGACTCTGTGCCGGGACCCCCTGTATATAGCCTCGCTATTGTTATTTTACTATTGTTATTTTACTGCTGCTCTTAATTTGTAAAAATAAATAAATAAACATTTGCTTAAAATTGCATTGTTGGTTAAGGGCTTTAAGTACGCGTTTCACTGTAAGGTCTACACCTGTTGTATTCGGCGCATGTGACAAATACAATTTGATTTGATTTTTTTTCGGTGCCTCTGGAGCAAATTAGGGTTAAGTACCTTGCTCAAGGGCAAAATATATATATATATATATATATATATATATATATATATATATATATATATATATATATATATATATATATATATACACAGTGAGGGGAAAAAAGTATTTGATCCCCTGCTGATTTTGTATGTTTGCCCACTGACAAAGACATGATCAGTCTATCATTTTAATGGTAGGTTTATTTGAACAGTGAGAGACAGAATAACAACAACAAAAATCCAGAAAATCGCATGTTCAAAATTGTTATAAATTGATTTGCATTTTAATGAGGGAAATAAGGATTTGACCCCTCTGCAAAACATGACTTAGTACTTGGTGGCAAAACCCTTGTTGGCAATCACAGAGGTCAGACATTTCTTGTAGGTGGCCACCAGGTTTGCACACATCTCAGGAGGGATTTTGTCCCACTCCTCTTTGCAGATCTTCTCCAAGTTATTATGGTTTCGAGGCTGACGTTTGGCAACTCAAACCTTCAGCTCCCTCCACAGATTTTCTATGGGATTAAGGTCTGGAGGCTGGCTAGGCCACTCCAGGACCTTAATGTGCTTCTTCTTGAGCCACTCCTTTGTTGTCTTGGCCATGTGTTTTGGGTCATTGTCATGCTGGAATACCCATCCATGACCCATTTTCAATGCCCTGGCTGAGGGAAGGAGGTTCTCACCCAAGATTTGACGGTACATGGCCCCGTCCATCGTCCCTTTGATGCGGTGAAGTTGTCCTGTCCCCTTAGCACCCCCAAAGCATAATGTTTCCACCTCCATGTTTGACGGTGGGGATGGTGTTCTTGTGGTCATAGGCAGCATTCCTCCTCCTCCAAACACGGCGAGTTGAGTTGATGCCAAAGAGCTCGATTTTGGTCTCATCTGACCACAACACTTTCACCCAGTTCTCCTCTGAATCATTGATGTTCATTGGCAAACTTCAGACGGGCCTGTAAATGTGCTTTCTTGAGCAGGGGGACCTTGCGGGCGCTGCAGGTTTCAGTCCTTCACGGCGTAGTGTGTTACCAATTGTTTTCTTGGTGACTATGGTCCCAGCTGCCTTGAGATCACTGGCAAGATTCTCCCGTGTAGTTCTGGGCTGATTCCTCACCGTTTTCATGATCATTGCAACTCCACAAGGTGAGATCTTGCATGGAGCCCCAGGCCTCCCTTTAAGAGTGTGCTCCTAATCTCAGCTCGTTACCTGTATAAAAGACACCTGGGAGCCAGAAATCTTCTGATTGAGAGGGGGTCAAATACTTATTTCCCTCATTAAAATGCAAATCAATTTATAACAATTTTGACATGCGCTTTTCTGGATTTTTTTGTTATTATTCTGCCTCTCACTGTTCAAATAAACCTACCATAAAAATTATAGACTGATCATTTCTTTGTCAGTGGGCAAACGTACAAAATCAGCAGGGGATCAAATATTTTTTTCCCTCACTGTATACACACACATACACACACACACACACAACCGTTCGGGGTCACTTAGAAATGTCCTTGTTTTCATTACATTTTAGTCATTTAGCAGACGCTCTTATCCAGAGCGACTTACAGTTAGTGAGTGCATACATTATATATATATTTGTTTTTTACTGGCCCCCCGTGGGAATCGAACCCACAACCCTGGCGTTGCAAACGCCATGCTCTACCAACATCCCTGCCGGCCATTTGTGCGCCGCCCCATGGGTCTCCCGGTCGCGGCCGGCTACGACAGAGCCTGGATTCGAACCAGGATCTCTAGTGGCACAGCTAGCACTGCGATGCAGTGCCTTAGACCACTGCGCCACTCAGGAGACTTTTCAAAAGAAGAGCAATTTTTTTGTCCATTAAAATAACATCAAATTGATCAGAAATACAGTGTAGATGTTGTTAATGTTGTAAATGGCTATTGTAGCTGGACCCAGCAAAAACAAAAAAAAGGAATATCTACATAGGTGTACAGGGGCCCATTATCAGCAACCATCAGTCCTGTGTTCCAATGGCACGTTGTGTTTGCTAATCCAAGTTGATCATTTTAAAAGGCTAATTGATCATTAAAAGACCCTTTTGCAATTATGTTAGCACAGCTGAAAACTGTTGTGCTGATTAAAGAAGCAATAAAACTGGCCTTCTTGAGACTAGTTGAGTATCTGGAGCATCAGCAATTGTGGGTTCGATTACAGGATCAAAATGGCCAGAACAAATAACTTTCTTTCTTCTGAAACTCGTCAGTCTAAACTGGCTCTAACCAGAATAGAAAGAGGAGTGGGAGGCCCCGGAGCACAACTGAGCAAGAGGACTAATACGTTAGTGTCTAGTTTGAGAAACAGACTCCTCACAGGTCCTCAACAGGCAGCTTCATTAAATAGTATCCGCAAAACACCAGTCTCAACTTCAACAGTGAAGAGGCGACTCTGGGATGCTGACCTTCTAGGCAGAGTTGCAAAGAAAAAGCCATATCTCAGACTGGCCAATAAAAAGAAAAGATTAAGATGGGCAAAATAACACAGACACTGGACCGAGGAAGATTGGAAGAAAGTGATATGGACAGACAAATTTAAGTTTGAGGTGTTCGGATCACAAAGAAGAACATTTTGTGAGACGCAGACCAAATGAAAAGATGCTTGAGGAGTGCTTGATGCCATCTGTCAAGCATGGTGGAGGCAATGTGATGGTCTGGGGATGCTTTGGTGGTGGTAAAGTGGGAGATTTGTACATGGTAAAAGGGATCTTGAAGAAGGAAGGCTATCACTCCATTTTGCAATGTCATGCCATACCCTGTAGACGGCGCTTGATTGGAGCCAATTTCCTCCTACAACAGGACAATGACCCAAAGCACAGCTCCAAACTATGCAAGAACTATTTAGAGAAGAAGCAGTCAGCTGGTAATCTGTCTATAATGGAGTGGCCAGCACAGTCACCGGATCTCAACCCTATTGAGCTGTTGTGGGAGCAGCTTGACCGAATGGTACGTAAGAAGTGCCCATCAAGCCAATCCAACTTGTGGGAGGTGCTTCAGGAAAGAATGGGGTGATATCTCTTCAGATTACCTCTCTTAGAATGCCAAAGGTCTGCAAGGCTGTAATTGCTGCAAATGGAGGATTCTTTGACGAAAGCAAAGTTTGAAGGATACAATTATTAATGTACAATTTATTATTTCAATTAAAAATCATTATTTCTAACCTTGTCATTGACTACATTTCCTATTAATGTTGCTATATTTCCTATTCAAACTCATTTAATGTATGTTTTCATGGAAAACAAGGACATTTCTAAGTCACCCGAAACTTTAAAACGGTAGTGTATATCTCACAGGAGGTTGATGGCACCTTAATTGGGGAGGACGGGCTCGTGGTAATGGCTGGAATGAGTGGAATGGTATCAAACGCATGGTTTCAATGTGTTTGATGCCATTCCATTTGCTCTGTTCCAGCCATTATTATGAGAAGTCCTCCCCTCAGCAGCCTCCTGTGATTGATAGATATTCCTTTTCTCATTGCAACTTGTTGCATTGATGTTCTTAAAATGTAAACCTATTGTTTAATAACTTCATACTTATAACCAATGTTTTTTCAATCCATCATCCTAATAGTAAAAATGATATCCCATTGTTCACGTAACGAAACTAAATTATTTATTTTTTAGAATCCACCATTTATTTTCATACAATATAATAATAATATAATATAATATGCCATTTGAATTCATCAAAGCACTTCCTTTCAGTAAAGTCTTTATACCTCTACTTGAAATTTTCCAGCTCAATCTAACTGGCTGGACTGTCTCCATTTATTTATTTTTTCCCGCCAACCAGAGCCATAAATTATTCTCCTTTGTCCTCAACTCAATTTTCACAGCTCTATCGCCACTCCAGCTCGCAATTCAATCTCTTTAACCGTTCACTCTGATTCGGCCCCAATCAATAAAACAAATACTTGATATCGTTGATAAGCATACACTTAATGACATTCCTACCATCTGAACTATGTACTGTCTCTCACCTCTCCCCCCCTCCTGCTCCTTCCTACATTATGGGGGAGGCGCGGGGACCTTCCCTACAAATCTTCCTTCTTAGGAAATAATGTCATTCGTACTTGTAACATATTTTCATAGCTTTAGTAGGATTCTAGATAGGTCTATCTAATGCAACTTTTAATACACGTAAAAACTCTCTCTCCCTACACCCATTCCCCATTTAATAAGTGCGTCTTCCTAGTTACCCCCCAACCACGCCTCAAATCTTCCATTCAGCATTAACCAACCAAATACTAAGTAGTATCCAGTTATCATTCATACCAGCCGTTGAATTCCCTCATACACACAGATTTCACCTAATGCCATTCAAAAGCCCAACAAAACATAATAGTTCAATGGAACCCTCTATTGGCTCTCTACTATTTATACATTACTTCTATAACCACTTTAGTTATGGTCCGATTACCCATTAAACCTTATCACATAACCTTATCACCTAATCAAACAACGGCACAACCTTAAACTCATATCGGCCGGCTGGTAGCCCAGTAACCAAGAGCACCGTGTCAGCAACCGAGAGGTCGCCGGCTCCAACTCCCGAGCCGACCAGGCGAAAAATCTGCCGATGTGCCCCCGAGCAAGGCAACCAACCCCCACTGCTCCTGCATGTCGCTCCGGACCAGAGCGTCTGCCAAATGACCAAAAATGCAAATGTAAATATTATCTTTCTCACTCATGACGTACGTCTACGTTTGGGTGAGAAAGTTCATACGTATATATCGTTTGAATTTTATAGGTACCTCTCAAATAATCGCTTCGTGGTGTTTTTAGCCAATTCTTAATCGACACGAATCATTTTTTCAAACATTTTACCCGTTGAACCAAAAAATAGACTGCCCTATCTCCGACACTGCCCTTTCCTTTACCCCTGCAGTCACGATGGTTATGACCTGTTCTGTTACAGTATTTACACGGGGCCTTACACTCCCTTGCCAAATATTCCTCTTTGTTACAGTTAAAGCACTTCCTCTCTCCTTCGCGCTTCAAAAAGACCCTCGCTGTCTCTAGCCCCTCCCCTCGCTGTTTTTTCAAATCCGTTCCACAGTTTACATGCATCTGCTTAATCATAACTTCTAACTTTTCCACATCGAGATGCCCAATAAATCCATACCTCTTCTCCCAAATGGATCCATAAAACATATTTCTTCGATTTCTTCCTAACATATATCTTTCATCCCCCGTTAATTCTCGGACCTCTTTAGAATATTTATTTCCCATGGTGGAAAAATAAGAAATCCCCCCCCGTTTAGTAATAATTCAATCCAGAATTATTTTCCTAGGAGTTATTATTAGTGTGTCTCTTGAGCCAATGTTATGATCTGCTTTTGTAATTAACCATTTAAATTATCTAACCCGTAACCCAGAGGTTTCATGAAAGGGGTCAGATAACCATTTTTTCTAACGCGACTTATTTTTAGCTCCTTCCTTGAAACAATTATCACGTATTTCGATGGATCATTAAGTCTCACACGTACACAACATTATACGATCATTTGCTAACACTATCCGTAACCTAGAGGTCGTAACTGCTCCAGTTTCATGAAACAGACAGAGTTAGAGCAAATCCCCAGTTGTTTACGCGACTTTTGACCTGTTTAATGTATCTATCGCACACAACGAAAATTATCCCCCTTCCTGTTTATATTGTAAAGACTGTATCTCGTACAATCTCAATATTAACTAGATTATTTTGGTAATAGCTATTTACCTAGGGTCAATTACGGACCCCCCTTCCTTCCATCATAATAATTATTACTTCCTTTGAGATTTTGGTAACTATTCTCTGCCCTTCACAATAATTACTATTCTTATACAAGTTCAAATCATTTCACCAAAATTCATGAATAAAAATTACTGACCTTTTCCTTGCAGTTTGGATTTAAATGCTTTTTCAAACTCGTTAACGTCTTTATCGTTCATAAGAGTAATCACCGGCCTGTTTATAACCTTAACGTCGAAGGCCAGGACTATTCTCCACGGATGCAATCACCCGCCCGTGCACGGTTTCGGTGTCCTTAGAACGACAAAGACGTATTTAAGGTCCGCTCGAAGGACCACTTGTCATGAGAATTTCTATCTCTAATTCAACCTAAGCTTGAATCATTACCAGAGGTTGTAAGGCTCTGGTTTTAATCATAAATGATTCAAGGTCCACAACCAGCAAGAATGATCTGTATTTTTATTCATGGAGAGCTCTGGCGCCAAAACCCATACACTCCTGTTTTATACCCCTTGACACACAAAGGCACTTTGCTCCACCCACCTTTAGGAGGCTTTTTTTAACCCGTTTTCTCAGTCCCCTTCACCCTGGAATGTTTAGTCCCGCCCCCCTCTGTTAGTGGGTTGCCACTACATTATAACTCTAACACCGTTCACACATTTATACTGTATTTGGGGTGAAATCCTTTAGTCATTATTCTTAAAATACAAATTAATCTAACACAGTTCTATTTTTGTTTCATCAGACCAGAGGACATTTCTCCAAAAAGTACGATCTTTGTACCCATGTGCAGTTGCAAACCGTAGTCTGGCTTTTTTATTGCGGTTTTGGAGCAGTGGCTTCTTCCTTGCTGATCTTCCTTTCAGGTTATGTCGATATAGGACTAGTTTTACTGTGGAAATATATATTTTTGTACCTGTTTCCTCCAGCATCTTCACAAGGTCCTTTGCTGTTGTTCTGGGATTGATTTGCACTTTTCGCACCAAAGTACGTTCATCTCTAGGAGACAGAACGCGTCTCCTTCCTGAGCGGTATGACAGCTGCATGGTCCCATGGTGTTTATACTTGCATACTATTGTTTGTACAGATGAACGTGTTACCTTCAGGCGTTTGGAAATTGCTCCTAAGGATGAACCAGACTTGTGGAGGTCTACAATTATTTTTCCGAGGTCTTGGCTGATTTCTTTTGATTTTCCCATGATGTCAATCAAAGAGGCACTGAGTTTGAAGGTAGGCCTTGAAATACATCCACAGGTACACCTTCAATTGACTCAAATGATGTCAATTGGCCTATCAGAATCTTCTAAAGCCATGACATAATTTTCTGGAATTTTCCAAGCTGTTTAAAGGCACAGTCAACTTAGTGTATGTAAACTTGTGACCCACTGAAATTGTGATACAGTGAATTATAAGTGAAATAATCTGTCTGTAAACAATTGTTGGAAAAATTACTTGTGTCATGCACAAAGTAGATGTCCTAACCGACTTGCCAAAATTATAGTTTGTTAACAAGAAATTTGTGGAGTGGTTGAAAAACGAGTTTTAATGACTCCAACCTATGTGTATGTAAACTTCCGACTTCAACTGTGTGTGTGTGTTTTGTGGGGGTTAATTTTCAGGATGGAAAGACGCTTTCAGTATTAACTTGAGTGACTAAAAACAGATATAAAGTATGTAGAAAAGATAATGGACCTATATATTTTTTCATAATTTAATATTTGAGAACTAACAATCACCTAAATAAAAGGTCAACAGTCAGTGAGAATAGAAAATTCCAAAAGCAATGAATTTAGCAGGATATATTTTATTATGTTTGAGTAAAAGAGCACAGCACTAGCCATGGCAAAATGCATAGATTTGCAGGACATTAGCTTTAAAACAGCAAAATGTTCTCTCAGCTCTATAGCAGAATATGTAGAATTACAGGAAATTAGCTTTAAAACAGCAAAAATGTATCTCAGCTGCATGGATTTTTGTTTTGTTTTGGAATTGCAGGAAATTAGATTAAATGCTAAAAGCTTCTTTACACAGGCAAGATGGGGGCCTCTAATTTATATTTTTTATTGCTGAGCCGACCACGCACCCTGCCATTCCCCCGGCCACGCCCACCACCTAAGCCCCTTTTTGAGCCAGAGAAAAACCCTGACTTCAGGCATGTCTATGAATCCACACAGTGTAACAGGTCATGTACAGTTACAGTCTTTAGAACAGGGCAGAGGGGCCTGTTGCATGGCCAAGTGCCCTAAGGCAGACACTCATCTCTGTTGTTTAGTCTGACCTCGCCAGACCAGACCTTCCTCCCTCTAACACAGGAGCAAAGGTACACATGACCCCATTATTCTCCATCACTTAGGCTATGTATACAGGGTTCCACTTTGCTGGGAATCCTCGGTACTGTACTCTTTAACAGTTTTTGCTAAGTTGATTTTGTGATCAGTTTTAGTTGTCTGTGATTCTTGTTTTCTTTTTCTGTGGTTTGGGGAGGTAGTGGTTTGCTCAGGTGAGCCAGTCGTGTTTGTACAAAATCTTATTAACTCGCTAGATATCCAGACTTGTTTCCGTTTCCAGTAAAAGGTGGTGAGGTACCTAGAATGTTCCTGGGCTCTGCTGTAAACCTGGATCGACACGGATTGATGCGATTAACCCTTACCTCTTTAACCTTGAGCAGATGGGGGTCTCTAAGTCACCAGGGTTATGGGAGGCTTGGTGTGAAAACCGCAAGGCGCTCACAGCTGACACAAAGCATCTGTCTGTGTCCAGCCTGCCGTTGAGCCCTCTGTCCTCTGAGGAGATAGATCACAAGAGATGTTTATATTCACACCAGATCACATTTCAAATGGCATTTCCACTAAAGTTGAACAATTATGCCAAGGCTTCCTGTAAATGATTTTTGCATGTGAGCAAAGACGATGACTATTTTAAAATGTCTATTTCTGAAGACTGTCATGTCCGGTAGTAGGCTAGTTAGAAAGTCACCCAACATTATGCCCC
The DNA here is from genome assembly GCF_020615455.1 of Coregonus clupeaformis. Lineage (NCBI taxonomy): Eukaryota > Metazoa > Chordata > Actinopteri > Salmoniformes > Salmonidae > Coregonus > Coregonus clupeaformis. The sequence goes on from NW_025533555.1 coordinate 80,522, forward strand.
TTCTCCTTTTAAAATATAATTACACTTAATTCAGCAAGTATTGTTTTGCTGTTTGACTGGATTAAGGACGGCCAGGTATCCTTCTTTTATAATGGCTGCCATACACGGTCTCGTTGAGAGGACCCATTTAACGCTGTTATTACAGGGACTACTCTCAACATTATTGCACAGCCTTCAACTCATTCCATAGTCCTTAAGTCATTGGGACTCTCCAGAATGAGGTATATGTAACCTTATCCATGTAGAAAGAAGAGGGATTCTCAGTGTCAGGTTTTGGTCTCTTTTACTCAGTGCCTTGTTGTGAGATTGACCCAGTTATTGTGTAACTGTCTGCTTGATGAGTTGTGGCTTGCTAGGTGGAAAATCATTATGAAATTACCTTCCCCATCTAGGACCGCTCCAGTAAAACAATCGCTACAATGGCCTGATGATTCATTGTGGTTTAGCTGGAGCAGAGGCCACAGACACTCTAACCAGTCAAGTCTAGAGTATGAGGTCAAGGTTTCAATGTGCATTATCATTCAGATGGGATGTGTAATTACAGCCCTGATCTGACTCATCAAGGGAAGGGCCACAGGTGACAAAAGTGTAATGCACTAGGCTACATCTTACGCCCCAAAAGGTTGAAGGACCTTTTAAACGTGGCTGTCACATAAGTGGCCATAACCCTTCTCTAAGCGAGGGCAAGAAAAGAGATCTCAAAGTTTTGACCGTGCCACCTTATTAACCCCATCTACCTGCACACAAATCAGAGCTGCCTAGACTTGGAATGATCTCATTATAGCAGCATGGCATGACTCTGCCTACGTCCCTCAATTGCTAAAGCTGGGACAGACATGACAAAATGGTGCTAAAGCTGGGACAGACATGACACAATGGTGCGTAGACACGTTTAACACTCTTCAAAACACCCAGTAAAAGCTGTTTATGGTAGACACCTGCACATTATGCCATTCGCTCATGGTTTTTAATCATGGAGCTCAATGTCTGTCAGCGGCACATACAGTGAGCTCCAAAAGTATTGGGACAGTGAAATATGTACTTCAACACTTTGGATGTGAAATGATACAATGACTGTGAGGTTAAAGTGCAGACTGTCAGCTTTAATTTGAGGGTATTTTCATCCATATCGGGTGAACCGTTTTAGAGATTACATCATTTTTTGTACATTTTAGGGGACCAAAAGTATTGGGACAAATTCACTTATGTGTATTGAAGTAGTAAAAACGTAAGTATTTGGTCCCATATTCCTAGCACTCAATGACTACATCAAGCTTGTGACTTCTACATTAATGTGGATGCTACCGTGATTACGGATAGTCCTGAATGAATCGTGAATAATGATGAGTGAGGAAGTTAGACGCACAAATTTCATACCCCCCAAAAAAGCTAACCTCCCCTGGTATTGTAATGGTGAGAGGTTAGCATGACTTGGGGTTATGATATTTGTGCGTCTAACTTTCTCACTCATCATTATGCACAATATGTTCAGGATTATCCATAATCATGGTAGCATCCACATTAATGTAGAAGTGTTTAGAAACATTCTATTCTTATTTACAATAGAAGTGACTCCAAAATGACACAATACATTATTTAGTGTTAATTTCTATTGGGCACAAAATAATCTGAAACGCAACCAAAACAAACCGCAAATGCATCCAACAAATGAGTAGAGTCCCAAGCTTTATGTAGTCATTGCGTGTTATGAATATGGGACCAAATACTTAACTTTGTACCACTTTAATACACATAAGTGAATACTTTTGGTCCCCTAAAATGGGGGGACTGTGTACAAAAAGTGCTGTCATTTCTAAACCGTTCACCCTCAAATTAAAGCTGACAGTCTGCACCTCAGTCATTGTATCATTTCAAATCCAGAGTGCTGGAGTACAGAGCCAAAACAACAAAGAATGTCACTATCCCAATACTTTTGGATCTCACTGTACCTAGTGTTGACAATCAAGGATGACCGGTTCCCCCAAGAATGCATATAAACAGATACACGTGTTGTGTGTGTGTGGACTACATTGTCTCTTTTACTTTGAAAACATGTAATTATCCCCAAATCATTGGAGATGCATAGGGCCTAGGTTACCCTCTTTTTTTGTCTTTACCTATAGACTTTCAAGGTTAAGGGATGGAGCACATTCATTGTATTTCATTGCTGTTCCAATGAAAAGAAGAATCAGAGTCTACTCAAGAGGCAGTGTGATGGTTGGCATGGCCGAAAACGTGGCTTGCTCATGATGTAACCCTCCTCTCAAACGGAGTTGTGGAATCATTTTATGAAGCAAACTCACAGGGAGGAAAATGAAGGGAGCAGCAGTATTTCTCTGCTCCAGGCTGTGGCGGACCTCCATGTCTGTTAAACAGGTTAGTAATATCCCTCTCTCCTCTGTAGCTCTACCCCAGCCTCTCCTCCATTAGTCTACATCAGAAAGTGCAGAGGAGCCAAAGAGCTTTACAGAGCCATGCAGCCACTCTAAACTGCCAGTCCCAGCCAACGGTGGTGCAACCTGGCAGAAGCTGAGTGCTCACTGTTTTGACTCCTCACTAAGCATCAGTGCTATGGAAGACTTTACTCGATTGGATGACTTCCTCTCAGGCACATTGTATCACACAGTGGAAAAAACACATGTAGGCCTACTTACGCAGGGGTACCAAAAATATAGCAAAAAACGTATGTGAATGAGTTCCCTCTTTTTGGTTCTCAGAATAGTTGGTGTGGACTCCTTATGCAATTACACAAGGCCTCATGGAGGAAAGGGTGATGTAAGATGGATGAAATGTTCTCACACTAAGAATGTCGTCAGCCCTTTCCTCAGTGCATTTGTTTGCATGGTCAGACCGGTTTAGCAGTGAAAGGTTGCTTTTCCGACACTTGTCTCTATAGCGCTTCCCTCATTGTCTTCATCAGGAGAATGGTTCGTTTTGGCAACAATGAATGCCCACCTTCCCCCTCTCATGGTTGATATTGTAAATGCTGTGTCATTCTCTACAGTCCAGCCAGACATCATGTCACCTGACTGAACAGGTTCTTAGTTTGAGCTCATCAGAGCATGTACAGATCTGTCATCACTTTTCAACACTGGTGTGTTGAGTATGATGATGAGAGGTTTCTTGGAGAACATCTCTGATGGTTGACGTTTTATTTTAAAGTAATATTTTTGTGGAAAGTCCAGGGATATTTTGAGTCCTCTGTATTTCTAACATGCATGGTCATTTACAGTGACTGTGTGACAGATGTCCCTGATGTCTGCTCTACTGTCCATAAATGTGTAATCGTAGTCCTGGGAATCCAATTCAGCTGTATTTGTTTTGTGGTCGTAATGCACATCCCGCCACCTTCCTCTCCATTCCCTAGTTGTTGCAGGGCTCTACGCTGACCTTTTTTTACAAGGAGCACGTGTGCACACAAGTAGAAAAATGTAGGCGCACGCAAAGAAATGTAGGAGCACAATGAAAAAATATTTGAGATATTAAAGCTAGAATCCTTAATTTTTCTAGGCGCACTGGTAAAAAACAACAACACCCAGGTCGCACTGCAAAATATTTAGGCGCATATGTGAGTAAAATGATTGCACTATACAGCCCTGTGTTGACAAGACTTCTTCTCCACTTCTAGAGTGTGGGAGATGATGCATGTCTTTGAAAGCTTCTATGATTTTGAGCCTAGTGAAAATAAGTATATTTTCTTAAAAGCCTGCTCTCAGTTTTCCTTATGGTCTGAAGTGACGTGTGAGATGATGAGATCTTGGTGGTGTTTTTTCCCCCACATCTAATTTTAAAGTCTTGGAAGTTCGAGCTCTGTTTACAGGCATTGGGAGATTTTCCTGGCAGCCTCTTCCCTGATCACTCAGCTCCTACCTAGACTCTTAACATCAGCATTTATTTGCCCAGCAGAAGTCTTATCAGATTAGCATATTTACATGCGTGGATTTTCTCAAATGTAAAAATTGCCTAAAATGGATATTTATATTTTCTACCAGTCAATTGCCTCAACCACATTTCCACACTTGTGCTCTGAAGAGTTGGGTTTGATCAAATACTACTCTGCACTCCCCCACTAACCCCCACCCTGCACAACTAGGCTACATTCAGGTCTACAGTTAAGTGGTGTGGCAAGGTCTTTAAAAAGCAACCCACTTTTGTCCGGAGCAGGGCTGAGTGCACACATAGAGAGGAGAGTCCTGCCCAGCGGCAAACCTACTGGACTGTCCCACTAAGCAGGGCTGTCTGAAGCGTGTGGCACACTCATGTTAGCACAGCCAGCCCAGGCAGACAACCCATGACACACAACACATAGGCCATATAAACAGCCTACCCTCATTTAAAGTCTACAACTAGCCTAGAGAATGTCCATGAAGACTTTATTGAAACTGTCTCGATTCCCATTTAACCCTTTTATGTGTGTGTGAGTCATGTTGTCCTGTCACTGTTCCTCTGTGGAGAGGCAATGGCGTCCGTGCTGAAGCCCAAGCCCAGATAAGGCTCTCACATTCTCTTGGAATGAGAGACAGGCCCGGAGTTGAGAACCCACCAGCGCCTAATGGGCTGGCTGGAAGCAGCGGGAAATTCGCCCTCAAGAGTGGGGAAACCAGGAGATTGATCAGGCTGCAGGAGGAAGCGGATTGGAGATTACAGATTAGGACCTGGTCCACCTCCAACACTTGTCGATCCAAACTCTCTCCTTCCTTCCTTCCATCTTTCTTCTCTTTTTTTTTTGAAGGCGTAGTGAAGGGAGGAGTGGTTGAGGGGAAAAGGAAGCCTTTTGTTTACAGAAGAACAATGCTGCGAATGATAGCGCTCAGTCCTGGAGTCAAAACAGGGTTAGAGACAGGCAGGCAGGGGAGAGGGGGGAGAGCATTCCAGGGAGATGTCAGACAGTCTGGTGGGATTGGGTTAGGGCACTGGACTAGGGGAACCAGGTGGAGGGGAAGGGTGGTGCACGAGTTAGCAGCAGCAGCGCTATTGTTTTGGGTCACAATTATGATTTCACACTAAAAGAGGTTGATTTTGACACGTCCCTCTTTTTTTCTTTTGTTAAATTCCAGACCTGGTTTTGACTTTGGACAGGCTGGTAATGGTGGGTTTTTACAGGGCAGTTCTCTTTTCCCACACCCCCACTTCCTCCTTCTCCACATGCACTCCAGTGTGATGGTTAACCACAGAGCTGTACACCAGGGCAGCACTGTCAACCCCCTTTTTTCCCCACAGCATCCATTTCCCATGTTCCATCCCATTCGGTTATAATTTGAGTGGTAGAGATTGATTGTGTGTTTGAGAGAGAGGGAGATGTGCGGGATCCAGCTGAAGTGCCTCCATTTTGTTTTGGCCAGTGATTGTTTTCTCATTCAGTGTGTTATGTGACCTCTCCCTCCCCAGGTGGCCTGAGTGGCGGGGTGCATTGAGTCCCCGGACAGTGGGTCTCTTTGTGTCCAGCCCTGGGAGAGACTCACCCACTTCTCTCTCTCCACAGGTGGAACTTTAACTTTACCCAAGGTCTCTGCCTACCTCTAGCCTATCTGTTCATTGATTTTTGACCGAGGTTGTGGTGTTTGCTGACCCCCCCCTACCTAGTTTGGGCTGTGATGTGGAAACCTATGATGTGACTAATAACCCACTGACTGACTGTCAGACACAGAGAGGATACACAACTCCCCTGCTTCTTATGCTGGAATGCAGGGTTATGTTCCAGTTTAGTCATTAGATGTGTTCCACGTGTTTGTTCCTGTCGGTGCCAATGACTCAGGGCTTGTAGGAGGACATTAAGTGGTACCACATCTTTAACAGGATATTGAGAGATGAGGCTTCGTGGGTCATAAGAGGGAAGTGTGTGTGGGTGGGTTTCTGAATGTGTGTCCAGCTGCAGCTTCAAATTCCTCTCCAGCTGTTTGGTTGTGGGCCATTTAGATAAGAATGTGTAGTAAATGTAGAACGTGTTAGCCTAAAAGGCTTTTGTCATTTATCAGAGTTGCATGTGATCCCGGTTCCCTATGAAGGCTGTGTGGACAGCCTGGTGATAGAGGGAGGGGCACGCGGCGTGGTTATCATTAGCATTCAAGCTGTGATATACAGCAGCAACACTCGTCATTACTCACTTTGTCACCCCCACAGATACCTTAGCTGACTGATGTTGCAGCGCAGTGCCTGGTACAAGGCTGACACCATTGAATAACTGTACACTACAAGTGTACTCTGTCCACCCTGTCAGATTCACACTCATCTCATTCCACTGATATACAACAATTAGGAATGCCTCTGAGGCCGCCTCTATTATAGTGTATGTTTGTTTGTGTGCTGTATTCTTCTCCATTACATAGTTTTAAATGTCAACACTCATTAGCCTACTCCTCTCCAGTTGTGAACAGCTCAATTGTGCTGTCCTTCCTCCCTGTCAGTCACACTGCAGTCCTTAGGTCTTTGAGCTGCCGGCAGCGCGACCAGAATGAGAAACACAGACACACAGAGAGACCCTTCTCTCACCCTTGACTCGATACCGCCGTCGCTATGGCGACTGAGGATTTAAGATGAGCCGAGATGCAAAGGGTTACGTGATGTTTTTCCGGAGGGTGTAAGTCCTTTAGTGGGGGCAGACAGGGTGAGAAATGTTTGGAAAATGAGTTTGCACCACAGTGGTTTCATGGGTGGGTTTCTGACGAGCAAAGAAAGACTGATATTTTCCCTTCCACATGGTCATGGCTAGAAGGGAAACTGCTTTTGCCAAATGAACGTCAAAAGTAGAAACGTTTTCCTAACCTTAACCTAATTCTCTTAACCTGCTACGTTAATTCTCCTAACCCTCTGCGTAAGTTCTCCTAACCTGCTACGAAAAATCAGACAAAAGCTATATCCCATCTAGACAAAAACCTTCAACATGGATAATAAGGTGGAATTGGTTAGAATTGTCACTCAAATTGTATTTTTTTTGTACCATTAGGCTCTCCAGCTCTCCCCTCGCCCTTATTCACTTTGGCAAGTACATCACTTGGTTGTGCAAAAAAATTGCAACTCCCTGAGAACAGCATTTTGTTAAAAGTGGACATGGGAAATCAATTATATGATTCTAACTAAACTAACGGAAATAATGTTTTTTACATTTTCCCATGATTGGGAGTGTAGGGCTTTTTGTGACTGTGTGCAAGTGCCCATGATGTTGCCTTCTTTCTTTCTTTCATATATATATATATATATATATATATATATATATATATATATATACACCAGTCAAATGTTTGGACACACCTACTCATTCAAGGGGTTTTCTTTATTTCTACTATTTTTTACATTGTAGAATAATAGTGAAGACATCAAAACTATGAAATAACACATATGTAATCATGTATTAACCAAAAAAGTGTTAAACAAATTCTTCAAATAGCCTCCCTTTGCCTTGATGACAGCTTTGCACACTCTTGGCATTCTCTCAACCAGCTTCATGAGGTAGTCACCTGGAATGCATTTCAATTAACAGGTGTGCCACCTTAAAAGTTAATTTGTGGAATTTCTTTCCTTCTTAATGCGTTTGAGCCAATCAGTTGTGTTGTGACAAGGTAGGGGGGTATACAGAAGATAGCCCTATTTGGTAAAAGAGCAAGTCCATATTATGGCAAGAACAGCTCAAATAAGCAAAGACAAACAGTCCATCATCACTTTAAGACATGAAGTTCAGTCAATCCGGAAAATTTCAAGAACTTTTAAAGTTTCTTCAAGGAGGACAGCCACAGGAAAGGAAGACCCAGAGTTACCTCTGCTGCAGAGGATAAGTTCATTAGAGTTACCAGCCTCAGAAATTGCAGCCCAAATAAATGCTTCACAGAGTTCAAGTAACAGACACATCTCAACATCAACTGTTCAGAGGAGACTGTGTGAATCAGGCCTTCATGGTCGAACTGCTGCAAAGAAACCACTACTAAAGGACACCAATAAGAAGAAGAGACTGGCTTGGGCCAAGAAACACGAGCAATGGACATTAGACTGGTGGAAATTAGTCCTTTGGTCTGGAGTCCAAATTTGAGATTTCTGGTTCCAACCGCCGTGGCTTTGTGAGACGCGGTGTGAGTGAACGGATGATCTCCTCGTGTATTTCCCACCATAAAGCATGGAGGAGGAGGTGTGATGGTGTGGGGGTGCTTTGCTGGTGACACTGTCTGTGATCTATTTAGAATTCAAGGCACACTTAACCAGCATGGCTACCACAGCATTCTGCAGCGATACGCCATCCCATCTGGTTTGGCCTTAGTGGGACTATCATTTGTTTTTCAACAGTACAATGACCCAACACACCTCCAGGCTGTGTAAGGGCTATTTTACCAAGAAGGAGAGTGATGGAGTGCTGCATCAGATGACCTGGCCTCCACAATCCCCCGACCTCAACCCAATTGAGATGGTTTGGGATGAGTTGGACCGCAGAGTGAAGGAAAAGCAGCCAACAAGTGCTCAGCATATGTGGGAACTCCTTCAAGACTGTTGGAAAAGCATTCCAGGTGAAAATGGTAGAGAGAATGCCAAGAGTGTGCAAAGCTGTCATCAAGGCAAAGTGTGGCTACTTTGAAGAATCTCAAATATAACATATATTTTGATTTGATTAACACTTTTTTGGTTACTAAATGATTCCATATGTGTTATTTCATAGTGTTGATGTCTTCACTATTATTCTACAATGTAGAAAATAGTAAAAATAAAGGAAAACCCTTGAATGAGTAGGTGTGTCCAAACTTTTGACTGGTACTGTGTGTGTGTGCGTGTATATATTTATATTTATACTACCATTCAAAAGTCTGGGGTCACTTATAAATTACCTTGTTTTCGAAAGAAAAGCATTGTTTTTGTCCATTAAAATAACATCAAATTGATCAGAAATACAGTGTAGATATTGTTAATGTTGTAAATTGCTATTGTAGCTGGAAACGGCTGATTTTTTTAATGGAATATCTACGTAGGCGTACAGAGGCCCATTATCAGCAACCATCAGTCCTGTGTTCCAATGGCACATTGTGTTTGCTAATCCATGTTTATCATTTTAAAAGGCTAATTGATCATTAGCAAACCCTTTTGCAATTATGTTAGCACAGCTGAAAACTGTTGTGCTGATTAAAGAATAAAAAAAACTGGCCTTCTTGAGACTAGTTGAGTATCTGGAGCATCAGCAATTGTGGGTTCGATTACAGATTCAAAATGGCCAGAAACAAATAACTTTCTTTCTTCTGAAACTCGTCAGTCTATTCTTGTTCTGAGAAATGAAGGCTATTCCATGCGAGAAATTGCCAAGAAACTGAAGATCTCGTACAACGCTGTGTACTATTCCCTTCACAGAACAGCGTAAACTGTCTCTAATCAGAATAAAAAGAGGAGTGGGAGGACCCCGGTGCACAAGAGGAGCAAGAGGACAAATACTGTCAACTGTGGGACCTTATATAGACAGGTGTGTTCCTTTCCAAATCATGTCCAATTTACCACAGGTGGACTCCAATCAAGTTGTAGAAACATCTCAAGGATGATCGATGAAAACAGGATGCACCTGAGCTCAATTTCAAGTCTCATAGCAAAGGGTCTGAATACTTATGTAAATAAGTTATTTCCTTTTGTATTGTTAATACATTTGCAAAATTTTCTAAAAACCAGTTTTCGCTTTGTCATTATGGGGTATTGTTTGTAGATTGCTGAGGATTTGTATTTATTTAATCCATTTTAGATTAAGGCTGTAATGTATCAAAATGTGGACAAAGTCAAGGAGTCTGAATACTTTCCGAAGGCACTGTATATGTGTGTGTGTCTCCATGTGTATGTGCCAGGATGGAGAGAGCTATATATTTGTCAGTGTGTGATTATGAGAAAGTGCGCCCGGTGTGACCAATAAAAACAGATTTACGATGCCGCCCTGTAGGTGCAAGCTCGCCAGTTTCCTTTTCTTAGGGAAGGCTCCTGTCATCAGGACACGCTTCCTATAAACCCATACATTTAAATAATTATGTGTGCTGGCAGGAAAATGGGGACTATCACTTAATGTAATGTCATTAAACAAAGCTATCATGACAGAAAGTAGATTAAATGGGGGGGTGTCTGTGGGTTGGATCATATGGCTAATATAGTTCTGTCAGCTATATGGTGTTTGCTATGTTTCTTCAGTGGCTTATGGACCGTTTAATGCAGTATTCTGTGTTGTTGGTGAGATAGGATGTGCAACCATTCTCTTTCTCCAGGATGGTTCTCTGACTGTCCCCCCACAGTTATCTTCCTTGCTCTGCATTCAGATCCTCCCATCTGTTCTTTTCTATTTAGAAATACATTTAGAAACACCCCTTCAAATTATTGGATTCTGCTGTTTCAGCAACACCCGTTGCTGACAGGTGTATAAAATCAAGCACACAGCCATGCAATCTCCATAGACAAACATTGGAAGTAGAATGGCCCTTACTGAAGAGCTCACTAACTTTCAGTTCATCAAATTTCTGCCCTGCTAGAGCTGCCCCGGTAAACTGTAAGTGCTGTTATTGTGAAGTGGAAATGTCTAGGAGCAACAACGGCTCAGCCGCGAAGTGGTAGGCCACACAAGCTCACAGAACGGGACTGCCGAGTGCTGAAGCGCGTAAAAATCGTCTGTCCTCAGTTGCAACACTCACTACCGAGTTCCAAACTGCCTCTGGAAGCAACGTCAGCACAAGAACTGTTCGTCGGGAGCTTCATGAAATGGGTTTCCATGGCCGAGCAGCCGCACACAAGCCTAAGATCACCATGCGCAATGCCAAGCGTCGGCTGGAGTGGTGTAAAGCTTGCCGCCATTGGACTCTGTAGCAGTGGAAACGCGTTCTCTGGAGTGATGAATCACACTTCACCATCTGGGAATCCGACGAACTAATCTGGGTTTGGCGGATGCCAGGAGAACGCTACCTGCCCGGACGCATAGTGCCATCTGTAAAATTTTATGGAGGAGGAATAATGGTCTGGGGCTGTTTTTCATGGTGCGTGCTAGGCCCCTTAGTTCCAGTGAAGGGAAATCTTAACGCTACAGCATACAACGACATTCCAGACGATTCTGTGCCTCCAACTTTGTGGCAACAGTTTGGGGAAGGCCCTTTTCTGTTTCAGCATGACAATGCCCCTTTGCACAAAGCGAGGTCCATACAGAAATGGTTTGTCGAGATCGGTGTGGAAGAACTTGACTGGCCTGCACAGAGCCCTGACCTCAACCCCATCGAACACCTTTGGGATGAATTTGAACGCCGACTGCGAGCCAGGCCTAATCGCCCAACATTAGTGTCCGACCTCACTAATGCTCTTGTGGCTGAATGGAAGCAAGTCCCCGCAGCAATGTTCCAACAACTAGTGGAAAGCCTTCCCAGAAGAGTGGAGGCTATTATAGCAGCAAAGGGGGGGATCAACTACATATTAATGCCCATCATTTTGGAATGAGATGTTCGACGAACAGGTGTCCACATACTTTTGGTCATGAAGTTTATGTAGCACCATGAGAAGTATGAAACAACCAACGTCAGGGAAACATTTAAGAGCGTGGCTGTTTTGACATTCAGATTTATACACGAGAGGCAAGTGCTCTGCTACCATGGGAAAGAGCCCTTGAGAAATCACTAACTAACCTAAATGAGGCCACAAGGAGTGACAGTGAGGTACAAACCAAGGGTCCCATAACCCATTGTGTTCATGTAAGATTCAGTAACTCACTGAATCCTCTCCCTGTAAAAGTATAAAGCTGAGCCGAGGGATTCAGCCCTCCGTCCCATGAGGGGTGACACCTCTGAAGAGCGGACCGAGACGCTCTGTACCGTATAGCAGGTCCATCTTCAGGCTCCTACTGCAGTCTGTCTGTCCATCCGTCCAAGGTGGAAGCCTGCTGAGCCGCTGGCATAGAGCCCGATCCGACCACGGCGTTCCCTTTCCTGGGGTCAACCAGCGCTCACATGATCTGGAGCCCGCCATGTTCAGCCACGGTAGCTTAATTTAGCTGCCCTTCTCCAGGGAAACCCATCAGACAGTCAGGGCCGGACACATGGAATTATGTGTACAGCAGTAGAGTTTACAGCCGGTCTTCACTCTCTAATTTACTACGTGATCAGTCAGACTATCTGCCCAATACCTGCATAACATTGACCTACCTATCCCAACACATATATTGGTGGTTAGGCTATATATTGACTGAAGGAGAGGCAGTTGGCCCATGGGGTCTGAGTGTACTCTTGTCTGTATGTAATGTAGGGCCCAAGATTTTTATTTTTATTTTTTTTTGCCTGATTCCGTATTCTCAGTTTTTTGTTTTTCAAGGTTTCTGTTTTCCTCCATGTTTTCGCTCTCAAAATCACACTTTTCTTTTATAGAAAAACAACTAAATTGGATGTTCTAAGCCACATCAATGCTTAAACGACATCAGGAGACCACTTGAGGTCTGACATTTTTTAGAAATGTAGATTTTGGGGTGTAGTTACCCTTTTTAATTCCAGTGTGCACCTAGCAAGAGGCTGTTATTTAGTGTTGTTTTTGTAGCACACGTGATGGTAGAGTTTGCAAAACAAATATCCACTGGATTGATGCAAATAATCATGATATCATTCTGCCATTTAAGCGTAGGTTACTTTGTAGTGAACATTTAATTGGTTTTTTGGGAAAGCCTTTCCATCTACCAGAAGACTTTTCATTAGCATCATCGCTAGCGGTTACACAAAGTGGTAGACGAACTCACTGCGCATACACAGATGGGGGATTCTCATTAACTCTTCAGAAAGTTGCAGGAAATACAAATCACTGATGCATTCTGTTCATGTCTTATGATAAACTTGCACAAATTAATTAATTTTCAATACATTTAGTTGATTCCCTACTAAGTTCAATAAAACAATTTATATGGTTGAATTCCGTTTTAATGTCTGGATACTGTGATTCCATCCCCATTCTCCGCATGGCAGATTTTATAGGGCCATAGTAATGAGAACTCCTCTAATGTTCTGATGGTTGGCTTCCATTGGATGATGATTGCTGCCCTGTGCTCCATTCATGCTCTGTGGTCTATCTCATAATTGGCTTCTCTGTTCCCATTGTCTGGTTGTCTCTGTAATTTAGTTGGTTTTGTCATGGGTCCGCTGTGCTCGGCTGTAATTCGGCCTGTTCTATATTTTACATGTATAAGTGTAGTGTTGTTTTCCTGCTGTATTGATGGCTAGGTTTAATGTATGCTTACAGAAGGCCCGTTGGTTATCATGTCCCGATCAGAGGGACATTACTGCAAGTTCTGGTATGTGATGTGTAATTTCTCTACCACAGTCAGACAGGCCTATTGTGTCACCGGCCTCCTCTCTCTTCCCTCTTCCTCTCTCCCAGTTTACATTTGGCTATATGAGACTCACCATTGCCCTTTCTCACTGGGACTCCCTGTAACATTTTCACTTTTCATGTCCATCTCCTGTAGCTTTGCTCCGCTGCAGCTGTGAAAATACAGAAAATTACCAGCTTTCTGAGTCCAGTTCTTTTGATTAAATCATCTATTTTGGAGAAACACTATGAAGCTAGTTTTCAGGACCCAGCATATGTTGTTATGCCCATAGTTGGTTGTAGAAGAAGCAAGGGAGACCTGAATAGTGATAACGCAGAGAGCTATCACCTGATTCTTACAACTCCTCACCCCCTCACAGCTCCTCACGCCCCGACACACTCTCTCTCTCTCTCTCTCTCTCTCTCTCTCTCTCACACCTCTCTGCCTGTAAATAATTAATTAGATCACTGGAGCTAGAGTTGGTGTGCAGAGCGAGGTGTTGTGGACCCTTTCAGGGGCCTGTGGTGTGTGCGATGACTGGCATACAGTGTGTGTGTGAGACAGACTGAGAGAGATGCATACCAGATGTTTGAGTAATGAGGTGGGTTTCACTGGAACGGAACACATTCCCAGGGATGTTTGCTGAAAGAAATTCTTCCTCGTCTGTCGAGCATGTTCTCCCTCCCCATCCCCCCAAGAGGGTTTAGATTCGGTTAAGACCTATTTTTCTCCCTCCTCTCTCTATTTTAATGGAGTAATTCTCATTAAACCCAGAAACCCTTTGTGTGTGCTGAGTGTATCAGTGAACACCATGTGTAGATGTTTGTTTCACACTGCGGTCTGTGATTTGTGTGTTTTAATTCAGTCCATGGCACTCTTAAATGGTGTTCTGTTCCCTCTCATACATTGTTTCAGCTCAGACCTAAATTGATTTAGGAGTCAGGTTATGTTTCACATGCAGTGTAAGCACTGTGGTTCTCCCTGTGTTTAGCTGTGGGTGGGGGGGGTGGGGGTGGCAGATGAATAGCGGTGGCTGTAGATTCAATGGCTTTGGCTGCTGTCTGCTCCTATGGGCCTGCCTTTGTTTATTTGTGTTAGCAAAGTAAAGTCTGGACACTCTCACCTGCATGTGAGCGGGTCTCTGTAGAGAGAGGACACACAAACGGCCTCGGGGCCCGCCAGACACGAGACAGATTTCATCTCTCAAAGATGTGAAATCGACTCACATGGCAACTATGGACGGCTGTCGCACCGCAGTTGGCGTCTATGTGGGTGGTATTGAATGGCGCTGGTAGTGAGCATAGTGGGTGGATTCTGATCAGTGGGATGTGACCGGGATGGCCAAAAAATACCTAGACCAAATAATCAAAGGTAATTGAAATACAATAGAAATCCAGGCCATTATTACCTGTGGCTGTGTCTGTGGCCACCTGGCTGTGTCTGTACATTTACATTTACGTCATTTAGCAGACGCTCATATCCAGAGCGACTTACAAATAGGTGCATTCACCTTATAGCCAGTGGGATAACCACTTTACAATGTATTTTTTTTGGGGTTGGGGTAAGGGGGGGGTAGAAGGATTACTTTATCCTATCCCAGGTATTCCTTAAAGAGGTGGGGTTTCAAATGTCTCCGGAAGGTGGTGAGTGACTCCGCTGTCCTGGCGTCGTGAGGGAGCTTGTTCCACCATTGGGGTGCCAGAGCAGCGAACAGTTTTGACTGGGCTGAGCGGGAACTATGCTTCCACAGAGGTAGGGGAGCCAGCAGGCCAGAGGTGGATGAACGCAATGCCCTCGTTTGGGTGTAGGGACTGATCAGAGCCTGAAGGTACGGAGGTGCCGTTCCCCTCACTGCTCCGTAGGCAAGCACCATGGTCTTGTAGCAGATGCGAGCTTCAACTGGAAGCCAGTGGAGTGTGCAGAGGAGCGGGGTGACGTGAGAGAACTTGGGAAGGTTGAACACCAGACGGGCTGCGGCATTCTGGATGAGTTGTAGGGGTTTAATGGCACAGGCAGGGAGCCCAGCCAACAGCGAGTTGCAGTAATCCAGACGGGGAGATGACAAGTGCCTGGATTAGGACCTGTGCCGCTTCCTGTGTAAGGCAGGGTCGTACTCTCCGAATGTTGTAGAGCATGAACCTACAGGATCGGGTCACCGCCTTGATGTTAGCGGAGAACGACAGGGTGTTGTCCAGGGTCACGCCAAGGCTCTTCGCACTCTGGGAGGAGGACACAACGGAGTTGTCAACCGTGATGGCGAGATCATGGAACAGGCAGTCCTTCCCCGGGAGGAAGAGCAGCTCCGTCTTGCCAAGGTTCAGCTTGAGGTGGTGATCCGTCATCCATACTGATATGTCTGCCAGACATGCAGAGATGCGATTCGCCACCTGGTTATCAGAAGGGGGAAAGGAGAAGATTAGTTGTGTGTCGTCAGCGTAGCAATGATAGGAGAGGCCATGTGAGGATATGACAGAGCCAAGTGACTTGGTGTATAGCGAGAATAGGAGAGGGCCTAGAACTGAGCCCTGGGGGACACCAGTGGTGAGAGCACGTGGTGCGGAGACAGCTTCTCGCCACGCCACTTGGTAGGAGCGACCGGTCAGGTAGGACGCAATCCAAGAGTGAGCCACGCCGGAGATGCCCAGCTCGGAGAGGGTGGAGAGGAGGATCTGATGGTTCACAGTATCAAAGGCAGCAGACAGGTCTAGAAGGACAAGAGCAGAGGAGAGAGAGTTAGCTTTAGCAGTGCGGAGAGCCTCCGTGACACAGAGAAGAGCAGTCTCAGTTGAATGACCAGTCTTGAAACCTGACTGGTCTGTACTCAATGGCCACCTGGCTGTGTCTGTACTGAAGTGGACCAGAGGGATTGGGCTGGGGCCGGGGATGAGTAAGTGACTGAGTGTGTGGCGGTGGCTCCAGTCACCCAGGTGGCCATTGAGCCTCTTCATCCAGGCCCAGTGGAGGGTGTTTAAGTGGCTCTGCCTCATTGCCTCAGCAGCCCCTCCAGGGCTCTCACTGGGGATCTGCCCAATCTACTCATCTGCTGCTGCAGGCTGGCTGCTGTGGGGAAAAGTATGCCCCGTCCTTTTAATAGTTCATATTGAATTAATGTGCGAAGGTCCTATGATTCAGCATGTCGCCAACAAGTGCCCATATGCACTATCGTCAAGTTACTTTCTTGGTTGCGTTGCTGTTACTCAACTACTGTAGCTAAAAAGCATGTTGATGTGGGTCTATTTTCTGGAGGGGAACAGGAGAGCTCCTCATGTCATTGAGTCATCACCTGGTTGTCAGCTTATGATCAGTACACACACTCAAATTTAGAGATGTAGGGTCTGGCACAATTCAGTCTGGCTAAAGATATATGTTCATGTGTTTTCTCTATCACCTGAAAGTCAAATTACTTGTCTTACATTACACATTATAAAATAAATGCTCCTGCTCCTGCTGCTTATGTAATGTAGCCAAGGCTATCTATATCCAAGATGGAGCGCTTTTCGATTCAGTTCCCTGAGCAGCAGTGTATAACTTCAGCCCTGCACAAACTTCTCCCTTGGCAGTGATGTAACCCCACAATCACAACAGCCTGTCAGTGTGTAATATGTGTCTATCTGCAACGATAAAAAATAACACCGCATTCTCCTCTTCTGTTTCAGTCCTCTGCGCCAAAAACCTGGTGAAGAAAGATTTCTTTCGTAAGTAACCCAATGAAAGCTGTGTTTCTGATCCTCGACTCCATGTTAAATGGCTTTATAGATTCATAGTCAGGGGGCTTGGGGGCTTTGACGTCTGCAGTGTGAGATATGTATCCCCCATGAGAAATGTGAAAAGTGGGTCAGTTTGTGCTGATAAAAGAGGGCCTGCTGCCAGCTGCTAGAGTTCTCTACCAGCAGAACGCCATGCTAACACATTCAACCAGCCACTACACTACACCAGCAAAGAGGAAAGGGTTAGCAGCCTGTAATGTTACTACTGATATGTTTGTGGAGAGCAAGATGAGCTCACCACATCACCATGATGTAGCTTATCAATATTAGCCAAGTATTTGTAATAAAACTAGGCCTATTTTATTGCCTTTATTTCTGCATTCACATTTCATGCATTGAGTCACACAGGTCTGAAATATCTTTAAGTATGGGATCTCAATAAAACGTTTATACCGTCATTTAAAGCTAGTCCATTTCAGAGTGAAACAGCACAGCATTTCAGTGTGTGCTAGGTGTCCATAGTGGCCCCAGTGTTTGGGTGTGTTTGGGTCAGGCTGTCATGGAGAAGGAGTGTGTTAAGGTCCCTCACTCAGGTGGTTTCTCTGGTGCCCATTCCTCCCATTCCAGCACTCAGGGGCTGAGTAAACACTCACTCGGTCAGGGCCTGGGTGGAGAGAACGCTGGGAGTGTGTGTGGCAGCAAGGTAGGCTTGTCTCTGTGGGATACTGTATTTATGTATATGGAGAGATGTATTTCTAAGTGCATTTTTGTTTTGTTTGTGTGGGCCTGCATGGCATACGTGTGTGTGTGTCCGTGAGCTTGTGCGTCCACCACACCCAGGCTGTGTGCAGGTGAATGTCATCCAACATGTCCCTCAGGTCTGTCTATTAGTGTCAGTGTCATTTCCACCCGTATCTAGATATCTGTCACTCGGGTCAGGTTCAGTCACACTATCAGATTCACACATCAGCCATTCCTAGACTGTTGCAGAATGTTATTCATCAAAAGTAGTTTTCTTCAGATGCCCTCTTTTCCCCCATTCAGAAACAGTATAGTCTCACTTCCATCTGCATAATGAAATCATCGAATAATGATAGAGTGATGCCTATAACATTTTTTCCTAGTACAGCCTGTCCTTGGCCAGGCCAGTGTGCTGAGGCAGAGTGTGTGTGTTTGTTCCCCTGCAGGCCTCCCTGATCCCTTTGCCAAAGTGGTGGTGGACGGCTCAGGACAATGTCACTCCACAGACACCGTGAAGAACACCCTCGACCCCAAGTGGAACCAGCACTACGACCTGTGAGTCCCCTCATCACTTAACCCACATAATGGATAGCGCAGAGCTTGTGCTTGACACAGCATCCATATAGAAGCAGCTGTGACTAGATGTGAAACTGTGTATCTAACAGAAACCTTACCTTAACCTGCTGATTTAGTAATGAACCAGCATTCTGCTGAACCGCGGACCCTCTCTATAACCTTCACCAGTGCCCTCTATGCTATATCTACACCAGTGGAGACTGCTGAGGGGAGGACAGCTCATAATAATGGCTGGAACGGCGCGAATGGAATGGCATCACACCTGCAAACCATGTATTTGATACCATTCCGCTCCAGCCATTACCACGAGCCCGTCCTCCCCAATTAAGGTGCCACCAACCTCCTGTGATCTATGCATTCCTTCACCTCACCCAACTCCAATGTGCCAAGTGGACATCAGGGATGTGTCAGACATTGATTCTACAGAATCTGAATGCCCCTACAGTAAGCTGTGTTTATGTCTGCCCTCTCACTTATCTGTAGGCCAGCGATGACAACTCCACTGGGGTAGCTAATGTGAAAAAGAAAAACATTTAAATAGAACCATGGGGGAGGGAAACTAATCTCAGAAGCCTTTTACCTTTTGGACAGAAATATGTGCATGTCTTGTTGCACCCATGTCGCTTTTCCCAAAGACCGCTTGTCTTGTGAAAGCAACCTGGAAAAAGAGAGGGGGGGAGTGAAAGGCAGGGAGAGTGAAAGTTTCCAGTATTTGCCCAGTGTTTATCCAGCCATCACATGTAGCTAACATAAAGAGGAAGCACCTGTCTCCTTTTGTTTGGTTGCTCAGGATACCGGACCCTCTCCCAACATGGCTGTTTAATTCGTTGTTCATGTCCCGTTTGACAGGAGGGAAACACAGCCCTCAGTCAGTCAGTCCCACTGTGGAGGACAGAGAGGGCTGGACACAGTGATGGATGGGGGAACATCGACCTGTGTGCTCCCCAGATGGAGCCAAACGCACGCACACACCTCTCTCCAGATTTTTTACAAACCTTTAACCTGCCTGTGTTCCTTCCTGTTAATGACTATGTTAAACTTTTAGGTGCCCTCCCTCTGTGTGTCAAGGCCTACTACACCATGCTAAGGCACATGGACTCTCCTCAGTGTGTGGAGTCTAATTGACTGAGGGCAGTTGAGCACACTCACACCTATTCAAATGGTGTCTGAAACATCTGGTGCTCACACTCAGCAGAGCCAACTGCATAAAAGCCTTTGCTTAGTTGGCACTGACGCTTTTTTCCATTGGTTGTATGTGCACAGCGTGAGGAAGTGTATGTGCTCATGGCAACATTGACACGTCAGGGCCTCCTCAGTGGTGTTGTCAGTGGTCAGACCAACAGACTGGCCCGTGACCGCTGACCCCAGACAGCATTGTTGCAGGAAGTGGCCTGCATGCCAAGGATAGCAGACTGTGTCTCGCTGGCAAACTGCCTCTCCTCCACTCCTAATCCATCCCAGTGGAAGTATGTGGAGCAGACAGACTGGACTGTAATACGGCTCTGTGGCCCTTTTTAGGGACAAACCAGGGGACAAATATATCAGTTTATTTGTCAGCACGCTACAAACTACATTTATACTAAGAAGTATAAAATGTTAATGAATATGTCAAATCAAATGTTATTTGTCACATGCTTCGAAAACAACAGGTGTAGACTAACAGTGAAATGCTTACGGGCCCTTTCCAACAATGCAGAGGGGAAAAAATTAAAATAATAACACGAGGAATAAATCCACAATGAGTAACGATAACTTGGCTATATAGACGGGTTACCAGTACCGAGTCCATGTGCAAGGGTACAAGGCAATTTGAGGTAGATATGTACATATAGATAGGTATAAAGTGACTAGGCAACAGGATAGATAATAGACAGTAGCAGCAGCATATTTGATGAGTCAAAAGAGAGTGCAAAAAGGGTCAATGCAGATTGTCCAGGTAGCTATTGGTTAACTATTTAACTAACTAATTAGCAGTCTTATGGCTTGTGGGTAGAAGCTGTTCAGGGTCATGTTGGTTCCAGACTTGGTGCATCGGTACCGCTTGCCGTGTGGTAGCAGAAAGTCTATGACTTGGGTGACTGGAGTCTTTGACAATTTTTAGGGCCTTCCCACGACTGGCAACTGCTTGGCATCCGACCCCAATGTGCTACAGAGGGTAATGCAAACGGCCCAGTACATCACTGGGGCCGAGTTCCCTGGCGTCCAGGACCTCTATACCAGGTCCTGGATGGCAGGGAGCTCGGCCCCAGTGATGTAATGGGTCGTTCGCACTACCCTCTGTAGCGCCAAGCAGTTGCAATACCAAGCGGTGGTGCAGCTCAATAGTGCAGCTGTCAAACCTTTTGAGGATCTGAGGGCCCATGACAAATCTTTTCAGCCTCCTGAGGGGGAAGAGGCGTTGTCGTTCCTTCACGAATATGTTGGTGTGTGTGGACCATGATAATTCCACCACTCCACTACAGCCCTGTGGATGTGGATGGGGGTGTGTTCGGGCCCTCCGTTTCCTGGAGTCCACGATCAGCTCCTTTGTCTTGCTGTCGTTGAGGGAGAGGTTGTTGTTCTGGCACCACACTGCCAGGTCTCGGACCTCCTCCCTATAGGCTGTCTCATCGTCATCGTGATCAGGCCAACCCCCATTGTGTCGTCAGCAAACTTAATGATGGTGTTGGAGTCGTGCACGGCCATGCAGTCGTGGGCGAACAGGGAGTATAGGAGGGGACTAAGCACGCACCCCTGAGGGCCCCCCGTGTTGAAGGTCAGCGTGGCAGATGTGTTGTTGCCTACCCTCACCACCTGGGGGTGGCCCGTCAGGAAGTCCAGGATCCAGTTGCAGAGGGAGGTGGGAGGTGTTCAGTCCCAGGGTCCTTAGTGATGAACTTGGAGGGCACTATGGTGTTGAACGCTGAGCTGTAGTCAGGTGGGAAAGGGCAGTGTGGAGTGCAATAGAGATTGCGTCATCTGTGGATCTGTTGGGGCGGTGTGCGAATAGGAGTGGGTCTTAGTCCTGTATTGATGTTTTTACTGTTTGATGGCCCATCGGAGGTTGTAGCAGGATTTCTTATAAGTGTCCGGAATACTGTCCCGCCCCTTGAAACCGGCACTCTAGCCTTTAGCTCAGTGCGGATGTTGCACTTATTAATGATGTGATAACCTCTTCAATTTTATTGGATGAATCGCGTAGCATATTCCCGTCTGTGCTAGCAAAACAGTCCTGTAGCTTAGCTTCATCGGACCACTTCCGTATTGTGCACGTCACTGGTATATAATGATGAGATGTTAATGCATCTCCTATACCTTCATAGATACAAGTAGTGGGATGAAAAGACAAGTGCACAATGTTCTGTTCCCATAGCCTGGCCCAGGCCCTTGTCCCTCCCTGTCGCATCTCTGCTGCTATAGGAACTGGGGGAACAGGTGGCGGTAGTGTCCCCAGGGCCCAGCTGGTGCTGTCCTGCCTGCTGAAGAAGTGTGACTTAACAGACACCGCCACCTCTCAGGCCAAGAGCTAACTCATTTATTTCTGGCACAACGTGGTTGGATGCAGCCTGGCCTGCCTAGCACCAACTGCCATGTAATATGCCATATACTGTACCTCAACCAACCAGAGACATAACATAGACATGGCCTAAGAGGAGAAACTCTTATCTTATTACAAGTAATCATATTATCTGAGAGTTTGGCATGTGTATAGTGTATGTAAACATACTGTATCTTGTTTTGAAAAGCTTAATCCAATGTCTAG
This sequence comes from Coregonus clupeaformis, assembly GCF_020615455.1. Classification (NCBI taxonomy): domain Eukaryota; kingdom Metazoa; phylum Chordata; class Actinopteri; order Salmoniformes; family Salmonidae; genus Coregonus; species Coregonus clupeaformis. The sequence goes on from NW_025533555.1 coordinate 102,552, forward strand.
TCTACGGCCCTTATTATTTGATACAATAATCATATCCAGATCTGTGTTGGATGTAATAATTCCCCCCTACAAATCTGTCCTGCATTCTAATGCTCTCAGATAGCACCCCAGACAGGCATTTGACTTCCACTCAAAATGTCCAGACGTCTTACTCACAGCCCCATTGTTTCACATCCCTTTAGTTTCGGTAAGCAGCATGATAATTATAGTGGGATGCAGTCTGCTAACTGTATGGATGATTAGTTTTACACTGAGGAAGGGAACTGGGCCGAACAGATGTGCCACGTCAGGTTCACGTAGTGTGAGTTTAATACCCAGGCCTCGCCTGACACACAGTATCTAAGCGTGATCGTAGAGGTAGTCAGGGAGTAATGTCATGTTTCAACTGTTCACTCTCTCCTTCTTTTCCTCACTTACACTATCCCTCTTTCTATCTCTCTTTCAGCCTCTCCTCCCTGTTTCTTTCATTCTCCCTCTCTCCGGGTGATTTTGGGTCGAAGGGCTGCCTTTGGATGATTTATGACTCACAGGATCTGTCTGCGTTCGTCTGTCTCGTACCCAGACACTCAGGGTTGGGAGTCGCACATTCACAGACGCCGGGCGGAAAATCCCTCTCAGACACCTCCTGACTGTGTCCTTGTGGGGATGCAGTCCGCGGTGACAGGCAGCCCCCGAGCGGATGTGTGCCTCCCCAGCAGGGACATCCAGGCAAAGACTGGCCTGTTGGAGCAGTGCATTCACACAGGCTTTAGTAAGATCTACAGTACATTGGAAGTGACTGGTCTCTCTCTTCTCTCCTCAGATATATTGGCAAGTGTGACTCCATCACCATCAGCGTGTGGAACCACAAGAAGATCCATAAGAAGCAGGGGGCTGGCTTCCTGGGCTGTGTACGCCTTCTGTCCAACGCCATCAACCGCCTCAAAGACACCGGCTGTAAGGACTACCTGATTGGATTAGTGTGTGTATGTGCGTGTGTATTTAATGCTGTGAGGTAATGTCTGTGTAGTGACCCATTGTCTGTCCCACAAACGGCGTCACAGGCTAGCGGCGTCACAGGCTAGCGGCGTCACAGGCTAATAATCCCCTGCTCATGTCACAGTGACACATTGAGCTGTACCCTCTCAGTGCCCACACTCTCTCCCTACTCCTGACAGGGCACAGGCCAGGGTGTGAGAGGGGTCACAGTCTGCAGCGCCAGAACAGGAAAAGACAATCCGCACAATCACTGTGAACGTGTCATGTCAGAAGCTAATGGCTAAATGAGATTGAGGCTTGGCGCTCCAAGCCAACGCAGCCCTGCCAGCCAGGCAGGTACCAAGTGATGGCTTTACCAAAGGGCCTCCCGCTCCAACTGTATGTATACTATGCCGATAGGCCTGCGACGGTCTTGTAGACGGAAAAATGACAAAATCCCATTGCTTTTCCTAGAAGCCCCTGACACTTGTTTTCCTGGAAAACCTGAACCCTGTGCCACAGCTGTGAGTAGTTTGCCTCTGCATTTCCTCTCATTCCCCCCTCCTCACCCCCTCCACCCTTCTCTCTCTCTCCACCCTCGTCTGTCCCATAGACTGGCAGCATGCATGCGCCACAGTGACTAACCTCCGTTTATCTCTGTCTGCAAATCTAGAGAACCGGTCATTTCACTCAGACATGCATAATTGTACAGCTATTTAAATGTAAGCATAGATTTGTTATGTCCCTCGGTTGTGGTCTTATTCAAGTGTATGTTTGTCATTCTTTCGCTTGTGCCTTTTGCAGCTGTTGCACTGTGTCCTGTCCACAGGCGTTTTAGGGGGCTTTGGGTTTGTGTGCGCATGCTCATTGCCCCAGCCTTGTAACAGTTTGACCGGCCACGTTTTGGTCCCTGTTTAGTCTAGACGCACATCCTGAGCCGATCTACACGACACTCAGACAACAGTGAACAGATAGTGGCATTTCTCATGTCTGCAGGCAACGTGGTATTCCTGACATTTTTTTTGTCCTTTTCTTTGTTTTGTTTTTCAGCCTGGGTTGAGAACATAGACAAAGAGTTTCCAGACATTGGCAGTGGTTCATGTCCATGTTCTGTCTGGGTGGAATAGTGCCGGCTTTGTGCAGAGATTTGTCAAATGTTTGACCTCTGTAGTGAACTGCAGGCTGCTCGGTACCGATGCTCAGTGATTTTCTACGGCCCATGGCCACTCTACAGACCATCTGTTCCAGTGCATATCCAATACCCAGCCTTCGAGGGAGGGAGGGAGGGAGGGAGGGGGAGATAGAGAGGGAGAGAGAGAGAGAGAGATTCACTGTGGTGATGTAAACGATACAGAGCAAAGGGACTTGTCTGCGGGGAGAAAAACCCTCCCAACACATGCTAGTTTACATGTCTCTCAGACAGTGATCGATCCCCCTTTCCTTTCTCTCCTCTTCCCTCTCCTGCCTCTCTCCTTCCCCTCTCTCCTCCACAGATCAGAGATTGGACATGAACAAGCTGGGCCCCAATGACAGTGACACAGTGAGGGGTCAGATAGTGGGTGAGTACAGCAGTGACCAGCAGGCCACACATACATTCACCACACACTCGTGTACATTCACATAACACTGTTATGTACCTGAAGTGTTAGCACTCCATTATTAGAACCTCAGGCTAACATCACTTGTTTTTATAATGCTGATAAGACCTCACTACACCACTGCGCACAGAATGAAAACCGGGAAAGAGAACAAAACCCCTCCCAACACCATGTAGGCTTCTACCAGTAACCTGAGCCTGCAGGGTGACTTATTTTCCCAGTGATTCGTTGGTGTGTAAAGCGTTGAGCGCTGACCCTGAGCGTGCCGTGCCTCTAACACCAGGCTTTACGAGCGCCTCCCTCAGACTTCAGACGGCACGCACTGCCATCTGCACCACAGGGCCTGGTGACAGACAGTCACAGCACCGCTGCCACGCCACCTCACCTCTGATCCACCAACATGGGCACTCAACAGCCTGGGTGGTGGCAGAGAGGCCAGGGTTAGATAGCTACAGTAGACATAGTCTAGCATTGATACGTGCCCTCCACTCACTTCTTGGGTCCTCTCCAGAACTGGGATTCGGGACTGGCCAGACCACTGTCAGAGTGCAGACGGCTGGTACTTCTACTTCCAGACACGATCGTCTTGTCACCCACAAGAGGATTTGACCGTCTGATCCTCTTAAAAATGGATACCCCATTACAGTATTACATGACAGCAATTCAGAGTTTAAAATAGTTCCATTTTAGTCTCTGGTATGAGAGGACATGAATAGAGTGGGATTCTACCACCCAGTCATTCTCCTATGTGTATCTGAATGTGTCTGTATCTGTGTGTGTCCACAGTGAGCCTGCAGTCCAGAGACCGGATAGGTACAGGAGGCCCAGTGGTGGACTGCAGCCGTCTGTTTGACAATGACCTGCCAGACGGGTGAGTACCGTACCCACCACCACACCACAACCCCATTTAACATTTGTCCATACTGGACAGTAGACACACTACCACCACATCATACCCTCACAGCAGGGCCAGTCAGAGCCTATCATAACCACACTGCCCCACAAACAAAAGTGTTCCAGACAGCATGTGGTGTGGTGTCCCAGAGGCTCTGCTGTTCAGACACTTCACCAGCTTAGCACGACTGACCTCCGCACTGAGCCAATGGTGTTGGCTGGGGTTAGGGAGTTTAGTCTGGGGTTGGTGTGCGCCAGAGGAATTGGGTGAGCAGATGGGAGAATGGGTCCTATTAGCTAGCAAGAAGCTCTGTGGGGAATATCTGGGTCATGTTTAGTAGGGGGGAAATGTTTTGAAACAGGAGGTACTACCTGAACTTGGTTGCACTCAATGTCCACTCACTGCTTTGTACATGTGTTTGTTTGTATCTGCTGCATCCAGCTGGGAGGAGCGGAGGACTGCGTCTGGCCGAATCCAGTACTTGAACCACATCACACGTACCACACAGTGGGAGAGGCCTACCAGGTGAGTAACATAGTAAATGTAAATCTGTGACACTCAAATTAGTATGAAATGTTTGGTATGGTTACATAAGACACAAGGTTACTTAAGCCAAAAAAATAAAGGAGGGAGGTTGGTCAGGGAGGATGGGTGGGCGTATAATGCGAACGTCTAGCAACCTAAACTTTAGCATTTTTTAAAATTAGCAACTACTTAGCATATTAGCTAAGTCTAACCCTAACCTTAACTCCTAACCCCTAGCCTAGCTAACATTAGCCGCCTAGCTAACATTAGCCACAACAAAGTGGAATTCGTAACATATCATACGTATTGCAAATTCCTAACATATTATACGAATTGCAATTTGTAACATATCATACGAATTGTAATTCGTAACATATCATATGAAATGGATGATGGACATACACAAATTAATACATACCAATATGAAACATAACATATCATACTAAATGGAGGGAGACCCATTTACATTTACTATGTTATGTCTGTCCCTGAGTCCAGGCTGAGTGAGTACACAGTCTTACTCACTACCCAGCCGCAAACCCATGGCACGAGGCATGAGTCCCCAAGGCCTAGACAGCATTGAATTTGTGTTAGGAGACACTGCAGTCTATTGAACAGGGCCCTAAGACTCTTATGCTCCATACAGTATTGTTGCTCCACAGTCTTCTCTCTCTTTCGCTCTCGCTCTCTCTCTTTCTCTTTCTTTCTTCCTTTGGTCCCTTATCAGCTCCCTTCCTGTTACTATGCTCTGCTCTAGACTGGCCTCAGGCCCCTCACACACTAAACTGCTCTGTGTGTCTATGTCTCTGCCTCACTGACCTCATGTTGCTGTACAAAGCAGGAGCAAGCCAATGTCTAGCCCTAGCATCGAAGCGCTCCTATTACAAGCACAGTTAGATTTTAAATATGAATAGACACTGGTCTGATTTGAACAAACCTACCATGAAGGAGATAATATAACCCACCATCCCTGTTTGATGTCCTCCCTCTCCTCCTGTTCCCTGTCTCTCCCAGGCCTGCGTCGGAGTACTCCAGCCCGGGCCGGCCTCTCAGCTGCATCGTGGATGAGAACACGCCCATCCTGAGCACCAACGGGGCCACACCCACCATCCCGTGTGTCCCGTCCAGCGACCAGCGGGCCCAGGAGAGACGCGTCCGCTCCCAGAGACACAGGAACTACATGAGCAGGACACACCTCCACACGCCCCCAGACCTGCCTGAGGGATACGGTTAGTGGAAAGAGGATTCTAACACACGATATGGACACACCAGACATACACAAACAGACACTATAGGACGACCACTTTGGTTCCCACAGCCAGACTAGACTGGAGCATCCTGTATTATGAACCACCTCTATGACAGACGTGTCTCCTTCTGTTTTAAGACCGGTGTCGTTATTGCAATGCCTTAGTGTTAACTGCATCCCTTCGGCCCAACGCTCGGCTGAATCATCCTGATAATCTGTGTCCCCATTCAGACCCAACTGCACAGCCCCCATGACTCTGCAGCGCAGCATAAGGAGCCTGACAGGCCCCATTTTAAAGGCCTAATTAAATAGAGCAGTTAAAGGCTGGCGGCAGCCGCTCACTCCTCCCCCTCCTCTCTCCTTCCTCACACGCAGCCCAAGGGCGGCCGCTTGATCCTCAGACACTGTGTAGTCTTGCTGAGGATTTAGGAGTAAATCACAGCAGCCCAACCCAGCCCTTCAAGATTAGCAGGGTGCTGTCTCTTTTTGGGGCCAGCTCCTCTGAACCGCTGTCAGCAGCCCCAGTGGCGGGCCAAGGTCGGCCAAGAAGTGTCACTCCGTGTCGAATGCATTGGGCTCAGCGGGGAGAGGGAGGGGTGGAGGTTATGTACACGCATGTTAGAAAGGCAGGGCGGTGGGTCCAAAGGAATGCCAGAGAAGAGCTTCCCAGCTCATGGAAATATCTCTGTCAAGCTGTGATGAATGAGCTCACCAACACACAGACAGCAAACCCTCTTCTCCCCCCTATCAGCCCCGCAACTGGGATCCAAACTGACTCACTCCCTGCTATTATCTCTGTCTGTATGATCTCTCTTACGCATGCACACACGCTCGGATCAAGATACGCACGCACGTTGGCACACCAATAAAAATCCTCACCGTGGAATAAATGTATAACTAACTTGTTTTCCTTATCATCCACTCACAACTCTCACTCATTTCTCTCTCACTCTCTCACTCATCTCACTCTTTCACTCATCTCTCACGTGTGCACTTGTCTGTAACCATTGCACTGTACCTCCAATACCTGTATGATTACCCATGCTGTTGTTCCCCCCTTACAGAGCAGAGGACCACGCAGCAGGGCCAGGTGTACTTCCTCCACACCCAGACAGGAGTCAGCACATGGCATGACCCTCGAGTACCCAGGTATACCCACCACCACTGTCTGAACACACAGTGCCCAGGTATACCCACCACCACTGTCTGAACACACAGTGTCCAGGTATACCCACCACCACTGTCTGAACACACAGTGTCCAGGTATACCCACCACCACTGTCTGAACACACAGTGTCCAGGTATACCCACCACCACTGTCTGAACACACAGTACCCAGGTATACCCACCACCACTGTCTGAACACACAGTGTCCAGGTATACCCACCACCACTGTCTGAACACACAGTGTCCAGGTATACCCACCACCACTGTCTGAACACACAGTACCCAGGTATACCCACCACCACTGTCTGAACACACAGTACCCAGGTATACCCACCACAACTGTCTGAACACACAGTACCCAGGTATACCCACCACCACTGTCTGAACACACAGTGTCCAGGTATACCCACCACCACTGTCTGAACACACAGTGTCCAGGTATACCCACCACCACTGTCTGAACACACAGTGTCCAGGTATACCCACCACCACTGTCTGAACACACAGTGCCCAGGTATACCCACCACCACTGTCTGAACACACAGTGTCCAGGTATACCCACCACCACTGTCTGAACACACAGTACCCAGGTATACCCACCACCACTGTCTGAACACACAGTGTCCAGGTATACCCACCACCACTGTCTGAACACACAGTGTCCAGGTATACCCACCACCACTGTCTGAACACACAGTGTCCAGGTATACCCACCACCACTGTCTGAACACACAGTGTCCAGGTATACCCACCACCACTGTCTGAACACACAGTACCCAGGTATACCCACCACCACTGTCTGAACACACAGTGTCCAGGTATACCCACCACCACTGTCTGAACACACAGTACCCAGGTATACCCACCACCACTGTCTGAACACACAGTGCCCAGGTATACCCACCACCACTGTCTGAACACACAGTACCCAGGTATACCCACCACCACTGTCTGAACACACAGTGTCCAGGTATACCCACCACCACTGTCTGAACACACAGTGTCCAGGTATACCCACCACCACTGTCTGAACACACAGTACCCAGGTATACCCACCACCACTGTCTGAACACACAGTGTCCAGGTATACCCACCACCACTGTCTGAACACACAGTGTCCAGGTATACCCACCACCACTGTCTGAACACACAGTACCCAGGTACAGTGAGGGAAAAAAGTATTTGAACCCCTGCTGATTTTGTACGTTTGCCCACTGACAAATACATTATCAGTCTATAATTTTAATGGTAGGTTTATTTGAACAGTGAGAGACAGAATAACAACAACAAAATCCAGAAAAAAAACATGTCAAAAATGTAATACATTTATTTGCATTTCAATGATGGAAATAAGTATTTGACCCCCTCTCAATCAGAAAGATTTCTGGCTCCCAGGTGTCTTTTATACAGGTAACAAGCTGAGATTAGGAGCACACTCTTAATGGGAGTGCTCTCAGTTTGTTACCTGTATAAAAGACACCTGTCCACAGAAGCAATCAATCAATCAATCAGATTCCAAACTCTCCACTATGGCCAAGACCAAAGAGCTCTCCAAGGATGTCAGGGACAAGATTGTAGACCTACACAAGGCTGGAATGGGCTACAAGACCATCTCCAAGCAGCTTGGTGAGAAGGTGACAACAGTTGGTGCGATTATTCACAAATGGAAGAAACACAAAAGAACTGTCAATCTCCCTCGGCCTGGGGCTCCGTGAAAGATCTCACCTCGTGGAGTTGCAATGATCATGAGAACGGTGAGGAATCAGCCCAGAACTACACGGGAGGATCTTGTCAATGATCTCAAGGCAGCTGGGACCATAGTCACCAAGAAAACAATTGGTAACACACTACACCGTGAAGGACAGAAATCCTGCAGCGGCCGCAAGGTCCCCCTGCTCAAGAAAGCACATATACAGGCCCGTCTGAAGTTTGCCAATGAACATTTGAATGATTCAGAGGAGAACTGGGTGAAAGTGTTGTGGTCAGATGAGACCAAAATGGAGCTCTTTGGCATCAACTCAACTCGCCGTGTTTGGAGGAGGAGGAATACTGCCTATGACCCCAAGAACACCATCCCCACCGTCAAACATGGAGGTGGAAGCATTATGCTTTGGGGGTGTTTTTCTGCTAAGGGGACAGGACAACTTCACCGCATCAAAGGGACGATGGACGGGGCCATGTATCGTCAAATCTTGGGGGAGAACCTCCTTCCCTCAGCCAGGGCATTGAAAATGGGTCGTGGATGGGTATTCCAGCATGACAATGACCCAAAACACACGGCCAAGGCAACAAAGGAGTGGCTCAGAAAGGTTCAGAACTTTTGTAAAACATCACAGTACGGTTGAAATATATTTGGCAAATAGAAATCCTATATGGATGGTGTTAAGAGATAGATGGGAGGTATTGAATAGAGTTGAAGGATGGGACTAATAACAAATAACAACAAATAATAACAAAGATAGCTAATAATGTAAGCATACTGTGTCCATAATAAGTATATAGGTTGTATGTTGGGAGCTTTTGGGAAAGAGCACAGTTAGAAAGATATGGCATATAGAAGCAAACCGGATGGACATCAGGAAAATGATCGGAGAGGTTGAGAGTAGAAGAAGTTCAGGAGCAAAAAAAATATATATATATATATAATAGAATTATTGTAAAATTAACTCTGTCCATAAGGTGTAGATAGTAAGTATAGGCTGGAAGTAGAGCCCTGGGCATTGTTGTTCACTAATTTACTCCAAGTAGGGAAAGGATGGTGGGGTTGAAAAGTAATAAAGGGGAGTATATATATTTAAAAAAAAACATGGGGGATTGGAAGTGATGCAGACAATTACATTGATAGAAGATACAATCTATCTGCAATATTAAGCTGATCCATTCCAACCCCCAAAAAAAAAAAAAAAAATGAAGAAAATAATAAATTAAATAAAAAGATTATAATTAAACAAAAAAAACAAAAAAGGAGTGGCTCAAGAAGAAGTACATTAAGGTCCTGGTGTGGCCTAGCCAGTCTCTAGACCTTAATCCCATAGAAAATCTGTGGAGGGAGCTGAAGGTTTGAGTTGCCAAACGTCAGCCTCGAAACCTTAATGACTTGGAGAAGATCTGCAAAGAGGAGTGGGACAACCTGGTGGCCAACTACAAGAAATGTCTGACCTCTGTGATTGCCAACAAGGGTTTTGCCACCAAGTACTAAGTCATGTTTTGCAGAGGGGTCAAATACTTATTTCCCTCATTAAAATGCAAATCAATTCATAACATTTTTGACATGCGTTTTTCTGGATTTTGTTGTTGTTATTCTGTCTCTCACTGTTCAAATAAACCTATCATTAAAATTATAGACTGATCATTTCTTTGTCAGTGGGCAAACGTACAAAATCAGCAGGGGATCAAATACTTTTTTCCCCTCACTGTATACCCACCACCACTGTCTGAACACACAGTACCCAGGTATACCCACCACCATTGTCTGAATACACACATACTCTGTACACTATACCCAGTTCACTCATTAAGTATTTCCAACACAAATTGTTTAAGGCTAATGACAAAAACAGGATAATCTGGGATGCCATAATGCAGTTTTATGCAGGTTTGGGTGAGGGCGTTGTTATATAAACCATCACCTACCCCCACCTATGTTTCTGTCATGGGATGGACAAACATTGGCTAGCTATCCTCAGGTTCGATTCCCGGGATCACACGTATATGAAATGAATGCACTCATGACTTTAAGCCACTTTGGATAAAAGCGTCTGCTAAATGGCATGTAAATGTCAATCACGGGGATCTGAAAGGATTCACAGCAGACACCTCTGGTATGACCTCTGCCTCGAGACCCTCAGCTCTCAGCACACAGCCTTCAGCCCTACTGTACATATGGCTCAGAGACTCCACTCACTCAGGCATGTGTGTCTTTATCGATTACCTCAGGCCCAAAGGAGAACACACATCAACACGTCAGTGTACTGGGAATAGAGTCAATAGAAAGAAATTCAGTGATCGAAAAATATCTAGACATTGCTGTTCTCTTGCCCCCTTGAAATATGTGTGATAGATGGTGTTTTTCTTGCACTTCCTGCTATCCTATTGGTCACGCCACACCCTGGTTGTGTGTGCAGCAGATGCTGGGCTGCCAAGCTCCCAGTGCTGAGAGGCTTGGTCATTTGGCTGGGCCTCAGTCCGGTAAGTCACTACCAGTGAAGTGGGGCTGCTGTAATTTCTTAAAGTTGTTCTCCACGGACAGCAAAAGGAGTCCAGCTGAAAGGATTGCATGGCAGCAATAAATAATTTAGACGGGAAGAAGAAAAATTGAATAAAAGTGATGTCGTTTTGGAATCCTTTTCTCGCGCCTCTTTGTTTCCCAGTTACCGTCAGCCTTGAGGTTTGCGTCATACCTTGACTTTGATTGGTCTTACGTCTCATTCTTTCTTTGATTATTTTTCATCTTTCTTTTGTCTTTCTTTTCTGCCCTTCACCTCTGACTGTGTTGTGTATTTGTGGTTCCCAGAGACCTGAGTAATGTAAACTGTGAGGAGCTGGGCCCACTGCCCCCGGGCTGGGAGATCAGGAACACAGCCACCGGCCGGGTCTACTTTGTGGACCACAACAACCGCACCACGCAGTTCACAGACCCGCGCCTCTCCGCCAACCTGCATCTAGTCCTCAAGTGAGTATCGGGTTATACCAGTGCCACAAATTAAACATGGTCCAGAGCTACATAACAGCCCAGATTAAATGAGAAGTAGTTGAGGGAGAACTGTAATGTATGACTGGCTGGCAGTGTGGCTGTGTAACTGTTGTTTAACTGTTGTTTTGTTTTGTGTTCTGCAGCCCAAGCCCCAATGGTTCCCGTAGCGGCATCGAAATTCAGAATAGTCCGATCAGGTGAGGCCTTCTATTTCCCCCGTCTATTCTCTATTCTATGGCCGACCTCTATTTCTCCAACACTTGGTTCTGGGGAGACAGAACAGACTGCACACAGACAGACACACACAGATACACACAGACATATTGACTCCCCCACACAGGATGTTTTACAGGCGAGTCCAGTGCCAAGGTGTGTTAAACACCTGTTGGGGTCCAGCTATCAGAGAAGCCTTTCTCCTGTGCATACACTCTCCCTCACACACTCCCACACACAACCTCACCCATCCAGACACACACACACTGCACGCACAAGGCTGAATTCCACCGCCCTGCAGCAGTTTTGATCATGCAGGGGTTTTAGCACACAATCCGTCACAAAGCTGGTTTTGGCTCAACATCAGATAGCAATGTGGAAACCAAGACTGATGTGTCTGTGGCTGAGGAGCGTCTTACGTCCAGGATATGGAGCATAAATTTGATGCCCGAGTCAATGAATGAATTGTGTGTGTGTGTGTCTGTTGGTGCGTGCCTGTGTGTGTCGTGTCAGTGTGTGCATGCGTGCGCGCGCTTCAGAATTTCTCCTCGCAGCTGTTCAAACACAGGCCATGTAACGATAGCTGCAGCATTACCCGCAGTGCAGTGTAAAGGTGGAGCAGAGTACGGGCGGCTTCGGTGGGCCTCCTCCGTCTGACCTCATTCCTGTTCCGTGCCGGGAGAGGCGGAATGCATCGATGGAAAGATCTGGTGTTATTTTCCCCTGTTCTGACAGATCAAAGAACGTGTTTGGGACTTTTTCTTTTTCTGCGGTCCTCTGAAAATCTTATAAAAACCCAGGCTGGCACGCCATGTATGTTTGTAATGCAGGAATCTAGTCTTAAGCACAATAATGTCCAGATGTGTGAAAAGCAGTACACAGTGTTTCTCCTCTTTTAAAAAACACTGGTCCAATTATTATTTCACTTTAAAGTTGAGAATTAGAGTTTTCTAGGTTATTGATGTCTTTGTTTGAGAGGAATAATTGTATCGAAATGAGAGGCGTTCAAGCCGAGCCAAGAGCGGGTCTGTGGCCATTAGAATGATGTACGATGGGCCATGGGTCCAACCACATACCTTCCCTGGGTTCTGCTTTAAAGGGAGAAACCCTTGACTTTGACTTGGAGAACCTAAGGCTGCATTTACACAGGCAGCCCAATTCTTGATATTTTTTCCTCTAATTGGTATTTTGACCAATCACATCAGATCTTTTTCGGAGCTGATCTGATTGGTCAAAAGACCAATGAATATATAAAAAATATCAGAATTGGGCTGCCTGTGTAAACGCAGCCGACGGGATCTCTAGGTGTGCGCTAATGTAACACGCATTGGGTGGTGGCTCAGAGGTTTGGAGCGTGCTAAGTCTGCTGGTTAGCAGAGGGCTCATGGGCTTGACCCAGACTTACTGGATCATCCTATCTGAGAATACCTTATCTGATTTTGTCCCCTCGCTGACCGCTGTGGAGCAGAGAAGCTGGACTCTGGCTGAGATGAGGGGTGGGAGTGACATTCCAACCAGCGACAAAACTCTGGAAAAGATATCAGAAGGCCTGCATGGTTTTCCATCAAGACATCTGCCTTTTATCAAGGCAAACGATTTCAGAAATTCTCACCCCTCATGCTGTCATCCCACAAAAATGTTTGATATATACATGTCCTTCAAGCTTATAGTTTATTACCCCTTTTATTTGCTAAAGACATTGCCTCAGCGAGCCACAATACGTTTTTGGTTAGACTCACCCTGTGATGTTGCAATCTCCTGACTCTAAGCCTGGTCACTGGACAATAGGTAACAAAATCCCTGTCTGGCCTTAAGACCTGGCTTCAGGTCTGCCCTCTGAACACTCAGAGGATCAGTTCCCAGGGGTCTAGCGTTCTCTAGCTTTACACTGAGTTCACTGTATTACTGTCTGAGCATATCATTACAGTGTCTTCAGCAGGTAACACACCACGCCATCTTACTCTCTTAAGAGATAAATAATGCGCACTAGTCAGTGTGTGTGTGACGGGCAGGAATGTTTGATTTATGCGTGAAAGTGGAGGGAGTGCTGCTCTGTGGCTCAGTGCCTCTCCTCTCCCTGTCTGAGTTGTCCTCTCTGTTTGGGTGCTGTCCGGAGGCATCCCTTCCTGCCTCTCCCCTCTTTCCCTCCCTCCCTCTGTCTAGTCTGCAGGAAATAAAGGGATTGAGGAGGAGGACTGGAGTGCCCTATGGGGCCCTGTGGCTTTCTGGGATAGCAGGAAGTGGCCAATCCAGCTCAGCTAGACGAGGCCAAAGACAGTGGGAGCCTAGAGCAGTCACTCCTTAGAATAAGCTGTCACCATGTATTATGGTGTGTGTGTATATAAAGATCAGGATGACTGCTACATGACTATCAATTACTTCTGCTCAGTGTATGATCCTCCAAACAAATCTTTTTGAGAGCTGTGATTGGGTATTTGCCATATTTGATCACATTATACCTAATAAAAGGTTGTTTGGTTTTGTATAGTACAGTGAATGGCAGGTGTTTAGTAGCTGTCCCAGACCGAAATAGATTTGCTAAGTTGTTAGAAATGACTGGATTTCAGTGGTTTTGGCCTATCCAATATTATATGATCCTGTACTTTTTGGGCTTAGGTAAATCCATTTAGTCCAGGATGGGTTGTTGCTCCATGATTCTCCTGTCACAGACTCTCTGCCCCCCTCTCACACTTATCCACACACTTAAGGCGTCAGCATGCTTCAGTTCAGCTGGCGGCTAGGCGAACCGAACGAGTGTGCTCACATACTCCTTTTAAAGACCTTTGCTTGAAAAATGAGAAAAAGTGGCAATAGTACTGTTTGTCCATTTTCAGACGCCGTAGCCAGTATACACTTCCTCAAAATAGTCAGAATTAATCTAAGATAACTCAAGAAATCTGTTATTAATTTAGATGTTTTTGCTGAGGAGATCTTAGTCACGCAATTTTACATCTAACTAAGATGTTTGGTGCAGTATTTCTAAATGAAAAAATGTGCATGAAAATGAGTCGTCTCTGGTTGAATGACAACAAAGACTTTACTGAAGAATCCCTACTGTTGACCAATCACCGACGAAGGGGCGTAGACTTCGTCTACTGACTTCGGCTTGCCTCAAGAAGACATTTTGTGTGCCCAAACAACCATGTCACAAAATGCCGTCGTAATAAATGCACAAACTCTTCCGAACTGTTTCAGCTGGGAAGCATGCAGACATCTTTACACACTCTGCCCATCTCTCTCTCACACACACACACACACACTCTCTCTCTCTCTCGCACACACACACAACCCTTTGTGGCTGGCTGTACAGTCTGGTGTTTATAACCCTGCTCAGGGGGTGAGCGTGCCCACTACGCCCCACTAAAGTGCAAAAGGCCAGCATGCAAATAATCCTCCAGCGCTGGCACCATAACGGGCCTTTTGATTCTCTCTCTGTGTGTTTGTTTGTGTGTCTGAGCAGAAGAGCCTTCCACCAACCCTGCTGTGGTTCAGAAGTTCACTCTGGCCAGATATTTGGGCAGGAGTAAAGGATCTCGTTCACTACCACCGCAGATCATATTCATTGCCTGTCTTTTGATTTGGAGGTTAACCTACTGCACTGACGTTTTATCACAGTTACAGCCACCCACTGAGGTGGTCTTCTTAGCTGTTAGGGACCCTACAGACCTTGGTTGTTCATTTATTGGTTTCCTATAGTCAGCAACACGTATACTCTTATGAAGGAACTTGCACTGAAATGTCACTCCTGTTAATAAACAAATAAATAACCTTTCTGAACAATTTAAGCTGACGACATGAGGTCTATGGACACCCTCATTGAACCCTCACTGCTCAGTGCAGAATGAGGCAGACACTCAATTTATTTGCTGAAGTCTCTTGCCGTGGCCACATATTGCTTCCCCCCTGTAGAACTGTCTATTTTCTCTCTGTCTGTGCCGTGCCATCTCTCTCTGTGAGACCACCGTGGGGCCAGCGCCAGGTGGGGGGTGGGGTGGGGTGGGGTGGGGGGGTTGGCATGGCACACACCTGTGAGCTGGCAGAGCCCAGCACGGCAGGGGCCCACGGCCCAGTGGAGCAACCCACGAGGAGCGTCCGACAGGGCCGTTTGTATGGAGAGCTTGGCGGGGTGTGGAGGAAGGGTCACTGGCTGCACCTCACCTCCGTCCTGTTAACAGACCGACAATGTGGCTCCACGGACACATCACACCACCCTCTGGCTCTGCCCCCTCGTGTGTGAGTGTTCAGAAATACCACCTCCACCTATGTCTGTGGGCACATGGCAGCTTGTTTGACTTGATGTGCTTCCCAGATGACCTCAGTGTGTTTACCTCTCGTTCTCCAGTCAGCAAAAGGAGGGAGACAGAATTCCTGCCTGGCTGTATTTTGTAGGTTTTCTTTTTTTTTTTGTGGTGGTTTACTTTTGTGTACCTGTACGTGTTGTTACGACCCCAAGTCTCAACAATGATTTTTCTCTCTCTCTCTCTCTCTCGCTATATATATATATCCCCAGCCGTCAGAACCAGCTGAAGGAGCAGGTCCATCAGGCACTGGTGTCTCCAGGTAATCTGCCAGAGGAGGCCGAGTGCCTCACGGTGCCCAAGTACAAGAGGGACCTGGTGCAGAAGCTGAAGATCCTTCGCCAGGAGCTGTCCCAGCAGCAGCCCCAGGCAGGTCACTGCCGCATGGAGGTGTCCCGCGAGGAGATCTTTGAGGTGAGACCGTCAAATTAGTGTTATACCCTCAGTTCTTAAACCCAACCAGCATTATTGAGTCTTTAATTAGTATTACTGAAGAGGTTGACTATCCCGATCCTGAAGGAAAGCATCAACTCTGGACATTTTCCTCGCTGTCATTTACACCTGCAAAAGTTTATTATACCTGATATTTTACCTCACTTTCTAAACTCAGGCAATGATTTTCCCATCCTCTACTTCCCTCTCCTCTCAAGGTCGTTGCTCGTCATGTTTCTGTCACTGCATTATCCACCACGCTATTATCTATGATGTGTGAAGAGAGTATGTTCATATCCAAAGCAGACCTCTTGTTTGAAATAAGGCTTTTGTGAAGTGCACTCACTCCCCAGTGGGGGAGGTATTCTAGTTTGGGAGGTGTGGAGCCTCCTCAGAGCAACAACACCTGCAACAGACTACATGACCCTCGTTAAATATGTGATGGAATGTGCTGGAACATCCTTGTCTGTTAATCTGGAAGACATTTTTGTTGGCTGATCTCAACACGAAAGGGAGAGGGGGTGGATTTTAAGGCTAGACATAACTTCATCGCTTTTCTGGACACGCCGAGCTGTTAGAAATACAGCTGTGTGGGCAAGTGTCAGCTGGTGGACTGTCAAGCTGTCTTAGTGTGTACATTCTATTAAAGATAAGAGGGCCTTATTTCTTTGGCGTCACCGCTGACACATCCTCAGTGTAACTGGAGGGCACAGTGGACCAGCTATGGGGAGAAAGCAGTGTTATTGTTCCACTCTTCTGTTCTGTCTGTTTATTATTATTATCCTCCCAATCCACTTTTAATGAGACTGTCCCTGACACTTAACTAGCTTGGGCCTGTGTCTGCAGCTCTGTGCATGTGGGGTGAACGCACCAACCCAGAGTGGCGTGTAATGATCCCAGACTCTTGAGTGCCAAGGGGAAAGTTTGTTACTAAAACACTGCTGTCTAATGTTCTACAGAAGCCCCCTCTGGCGAGGAACATGAGGAGTGTTTCTCATCATTGTTTCAGGACAGTTCCTTCTTCTCTTTGTTTTTTTTTGTCTTCAGCTTGAAGCAATTTGGAATTGCACAGGTCTTTGGTCATTGGTTTGCATGTTTAGGACAGGCAGACAGGCCGGGCTTGTCCAGACTCACGCTCTGCATTCCTACCCCGCTTCCCATGAGCCACTGAGACTTGGACACTGGGGGGGGTGCAGTATTGAGACTCTCACGGGATCTCTTGGTGGAATGTGTCGCGTTGGGGAATGTCCTCTTATCACCCCCACCTCCTGATAATGCGCTTTGATTAAGGGTGGACTGGACACTCAGGTTACTTTGGCAGGGGAGGAGAGGGCGTACATCATCGCTAGGCAGGCAGGGGCCAGCCAGGCTGGTCCTAAATGACAGAGCACA
This sequence comes from Coregonus clupeaformis, assembly GCF_020615455.1. Taxonomy (NCBI): domain Eukaryota; kingdom Metazoa; phylum Chordata; class Actinopteri; order Salmoniformes; family Salmonidae; genus Coregonus; species Coregonus clupeaformis. The sequence goes on from NW_025533555.1 coordinate 119,971, forward strand.
CAAATGTTTATTCTTTGGCTCGGTCCCCAGAGCCAGCGTCACTCACACAGACGTTACAGCGCAGATAGAGGCCTCCCTCTGGGCACAGGCCCTGGACTGTACAGTATATACCAGATGGTCTCTGGAAGTACTCAGTAGGTTTGGGGGTGCAGTCCTCCATCCCAGTCCTGTTCGTTACAAAGGTGTCTCTGTATGTGTTACAGGAGTCTTACCGCCAGGTGATGAAGATGAGGCCGAAGGACCTGTGGAAGAGACTGATGGTGAAGTTTAAAGGGGAGGAGGGGCTGGACTACGGAGGAGTGGCCAGGTAGGAATCCACAACAAAGCATAAGGAAAAAATAACAAATATGCATCATCATGGAACTAAGAAGATGTTTATTGTGTGTTAGAGAAGTAAATGCACCAAGTCTGGAACCAACAGGACCCTGAACAGCTTCTACCCCAAGCCATAAGACTACTAACTAGTTAACCAAATAGCTACCTGGGCTATCTGCATTGACCCTCTTTGCACTAACTCTTTTGACTCATCACATACGCTGCTGTTACTGTTTATTATCTATCCTGTTTTGTAGTCACTTTATACCTAAATGAACATATATCCCTCAATTGCCTCGTACCCCTGCACATCGACTCAGTACTGGTAGCCCGCGTATACAGCTAAGTTTTCGTTACTCATTGTGTATTTATTCCTCGTGTTATTATTTGTTCTATATTTTTCTCTGTGCATTGTTGGAAGGGCCCGTAAGTACGCATTTTTACACACACAAACAAGTAAGTCTACACCTGTTGTTTAGGAAGCATGTGACAAATAACGTTTGATTTGATTTTGATTTGAATGCCAACATCTGCTGAAACAAGGTTGTCCCCCAAGTGGTAATATTGATTTAAAGCACCTAATCTGAGCATTATACATCTGCTTTTTAAATTGTCATGGAGCATTCACTTTCTGAAATTGATGTTCCCTGCCTTGAAAAAATATTGAATGGACCAAGAGATTTCACAATGGATGTTCTCATCGTCTGTCTCTCTCTTTATCTGTCCCTCTCTGTGTCTCCTGTGTGTACAGGGAGTGGCTGTATCTGCTGTCCCATGAGATGCTGAATCCGTACTACGGCCTGTTCCAGTACTCCCGCGATGACATCTACACCCTGCAGATTAACCCCGACTCGGCCGTCAACCCGGTGAGTCAGAGACCCAGACGCCGCCGCCAGCCCGCCCCGCTGTGATGTGAAAGACGAGGTCACACGGACCGCTCATCTGCTCTAGTCTTGCACAATCTCTCTCTCTCTCTCTCTCTCTCCTCTGCCTATTTGTTTGGCCCTGCACCTATCAACTGTTCTCATGCTAGATCCTAGAGCTCCTGGACACTGGTGATGAGTTAGGCAACTCTTTATCTGCGGTGTTGAGACTCTTTACTGCCTCTATAGCATTTGGTTGTTAAATCCATCATAAGGGAAATATTTTACAACGGCAAATAGTTTGGATGCTGCTGCTCACCTTTTGAGTCTTAACCTTTGTTAGGATTACGTACTGCAATAAATTCCCAGCTGTAAGAACAACAGGTATTTATTATTTACCAAGGGCCCAATCCTAACTTGAGCCATGCGTGAGGAAATCTGATTTATTGCGCAAATCTCCCAACGACATCAATCAGAGCATGTGAGTGGAGTGGAGCGGGAGCGAGCGTGGAGCGCGAGCGGGCGGATTTTGGACAGAGCGCAGAGCGGCATTTTTTAAAGGACGGAGCGTCGCCCTATGTCCCGCTCCAATTTCGCTCCGCTCACACCACGGGTCTGAAGCATGCTCAAGCCTGACCCAGAATCCATCTGTGTCTTGCACAGTCATCAACGGTAGACTATTTTCAGTCAAAACTCGGCTCAATAATGGAGTTCACCAAGTACTTCAAAAAGGAAAATGAGAAATCATACAGGTGTACTATTAATATAAAACTAACTAACAATGATAATGTGGTACAAGAAAAATAGGGGAGCGATGCAAACTGCGTTGAGCGGAGGGGTGAATAGCTCCGTGAGCGAGGAGCTGAGATTCTCACCGCTCCACTCCGCTCATATGCTCTGACATCAATGCATGACTTAAGAAAACGTTTGAGTTGCATGCATGCATCTTAAGTTAGGATTCTGCCTTGAGTTGCTAAATCTTGGTAATTCTCCGAAGACTGGGAGATGCAATGTTAAATTGATGTACTATGTAGTGTTTAAGAGGACTAAAGGTGTTTCTGTCTACCCCCCCAGGAGCACCTGTCCTACTTCCACTTTGTGGGTCGTATTATGGGCATGGCGGTGTTCCACGGCCACTACATAGACGGGGGCTTCACCCTGCCCTTCTACAAACAGCTGCTGGGGAAACCCATCACCCTGGACGACATGGAGTCAGTCGACCCAGACCTCCACAACAGCCTCGTCTGGATCCTGTGAGTAGAAAGGAAATCGGAACAACATCCTCACACAGACCAAGATGCGCTCACAGAGATTAACATGATTTTAAATTGTGATAGTTTGTAATAGCTCATTATATTTTCATAGGGTAATAATTTGGTGTATGTGAACTATAACATCTACTGGTGTACTTTTAAAGTCCCTAAACCACTCATGATCATGTAGCTACACATGATGAGCTCTTCAGCTGTACTTTGATCCATACATACATTAACATTCCCCCTCCCCCAGCACCATCTCTCTCTAACCCCCCTGTCCGTCTCTCTGTCTCTCTCACCTCTCAGGGACAATGACATCACAGGGGTGTTGGACCACACCTTCTGTGTGGAGCACAATGCCTACGGGGAGATCATCCAGCACGAACTCAAACCCAATGGCAAAATCATCCAGGTCACCCAGGACACCAAGAAGGAGTATGTCAGGTGAGTACTCCCCCACTGCCCCTCCTCACCACACAGGAAAAGGTTTGTGCTAGCAGTCGACAGTCAAGCCCAGTAGGGAGGAGATACTGTTTGGATATCAGATTAGCTTAGCTGCATGTGACCAGCTACAGTTAACTGACCTAGGATCAGTGAGTACAGTACATGTGAAGAGGCTCAGAACCATGCTGATGTGAAGGCAAAGCCTTGATGTTCCAGTATGAATCATCGATCTCTGACTCTCTCTTTCTCTCTCCCTCCAGACTGTATGTGAACTGGCGTTTCCTGCGAGGCATCGAGGCTCAGTTCCTGGCCCTGCAGAAGGGCTTCAACGAGGTCATCTCCCAGCACCTCCTCAAGGCCTTCGACGAGAAAGAGCTGGAGGTATGAATGAGACACATCCCCCAGACTAGCAGTACTTAGCTTCACTGTCCATTCTTTAAAAAATGGCTACATTCTCCATCCACAAGTGGACATCATCATTTTCCCCATCCATTTTCTCCCTACAGTTTCCCTTTGACTTTCATTTCACATTCTTTCCCTCTCTCCATCCCAGCTCATAGTATGTGGCCTGGGTAAGATCGACATCAACGACTGGAAGTCCAACACGCGGCTGAAGCACTGCACCCCCGACACCAACATCGTCAAGTGGTTCTGGAAGGCCGTGGAGTCGTACGATGAGGAGCGCCGGGCCAGGTTGCTGCAGTTTGTCACCGGCTCCTCCAGGGTCCCTCTGCAAGGCTTCAAAGCCCTCCAAGGTACCCTCACATCACTCACCCTCCTGGGACATGTATGTGACGGCACTCACCCTCCTGGGACATACATAGCTAGGTTCTCAGTGTTTCACTGCACTTCACTGGTGGAGTTGCTTGCTAGCTAGCCCTTGTCCACCCCCTATAGGCATGTAATATTGATTGTTATGATGGCTTATAACGTTTGTTATGACAGCCTAACAAATGTTTATGCCAGAGGGAGATGGGTGAGCGTTGTTTGTATTCTACTCTACTGTACCCCGAGTCAGCTCAGCAGGCCTTGAGTGAGAGCAGGGCCTCAGAGTGTGTTGTTGTTGCCTGAGCTGAACCCTCTGTGCAGAGCAGGCTGAGCAGAGTCCAATGGTTTAGTGGGTCCAGTCTGGCAGACAGGATGCCCAGAGAGCACCCTGGCGTGCGGAACACACTGTGATCCACTGCTCTTCCTGTCTGACATGCCGCTTCACGCCACTCTTCCACCTTACATAACAGGACCATCACTGCTTCTGGTCTAAATACCAGGGTCCGCGTAGGCCAACGACAACATACACAAACCCAGTGCTCTTAGTGCCCACACTTGGCGCCGCTGAGTGCTGAGCAAGCTGTCCAGTACAGTACTGTCTTTTGTGTGTGAGTGAAGTGTGCTCTGCCCTTGTGCTTCACAGTAACTCTGTTGATATGTTACAGGTGCTGCAGGCCCACGACTCTTCACCATCCACCAGATCGATGCCAGCTCCAACAACCTGCCCAAAGCCCACACCTGGTGAGTGTCTGCTCTGACCCTGCAGCTTGCCCTCCAGGCACAATGTATGCCTTTGTCAAAGCTGGGAAGGGCACTTTGATATATCAATATCATGGTTTAGGTTTCCACCCATGTATTTGTTAACCATGAACATAGAGAATGCTCAAGTCTCTTTTGCCCTCTCTTTGTTCAGCTTCAACCGGATCGATATTCCTCCCTACGAGCACTATGACAAGCTGTATGACAAGCTGCTCACTGCAATCGAGGAGACGTGTGGCTTTGCTGTGGAGTGAGACGCTGCTGACGCAGGGGTCGGCAACAACAAGGAGTGGAGGAACTCGACCATGGTCAGACACCACCATCCAGTTCACCCAGGGGAGGGGGGCGTCTGCGGTCCAGTGGCCCAAGGACTCTCTCACCCAAAATAGGGGCATGTGGCCAGGCCGAGGGGGGGAGGCAGAGGAGACAGAGCGAGCGGTCTCATCTGTCTAGGGGTTTCCCCTCATCCCCCACCCCTCTTTTAAAAAAGAATATTTTCAGCTGCTAATAACTCAGACTATTTACTAACTTGTGGAACCTGCAAAAATGGCTGGCTCTTTTTTAATTTTTTTTATATGTTCAGTTTTAGCATTCTAAAAATAGACATTATTCCATGTAGCAAAGCACCATCTTACCAAGCAGAACATGAAGTCCACACCTAAACAAAACAATGGCCACATAAACAAGACTGGTATCACTGGTTTGATGGAGTACAGTGTTACCCACGGTTACCAACAACACTGAATGGTGCTTGGTATGTTTGGAGGCAGGGAATGATGGGAGCAGGAAGGCTCCTTAGCACCCCCTGGTGACTGAGTCCTCTTCTACCACTGAGGCCTTTCGTGGGGCATCTATCTTCACTCAGAGGCTGGACTTTGGAGCACATGTTCAGAACTTCACTTTATGGAGACAGACATGCAGGTCCCCACTGTCAACGACCCTCTCCAAAGAAAGCAGGGGCCTCTAGTTTTCAGGCGCTGCCTAGCAACCAGCGCTCCATTCCCAGAAACCAGTGTCTGACATCTAAGCTTGTTTGAAAATTAAATAAATAGCTTGAATGGTGTTATTTTTATATAATGGGAAAATGAAAATGAAACACTAAAATTATATATAATATATATAATTTATTTCTGTTATATTTCAGAAAGCTTTTGCAATTATAAAAATTAAAAAAAAAACGTTTTAAATACTCAGTGTTACTGTTTAAATTATAGACAATTTGTGAAAACAGAGTTAAGCTTGAATGAGGTTCACTTAGATTGCTGTGGGTGAAATCATTACATAGCCTCTTTCCTACACTGTAAGTAGAGAGGTGGTTTTAAGTGCCATAGTACTTTTGACTGAATATTTTCAACTATTTAGATATTAACCTGACCATTTTAAATTACAGTGACATCATCCAGTAAGTTCATGTGGTGGGGCATGTAAGATTAGTTCCATAGGCCTTTCTCATGATTGTTTCTTCATGGTGATCTGCTCTGTCCCCACAAAAGAATGGCTAAGAGTCCCTGCGACCCTGATGCATTTTGTTAAGTAAAGATTACACATGTTTGAGATCTTTTGTAAATGCTACTCTTGTCATTTTGGCAAATAACTACTACTACCTTCCGGTTATGGTCTTCTGGTGCTAAATACAGCAGCAGTTTGCTAATTTCTTTAAAGATATTGGCAACCAGTCTCATACCTGGGGCTGAGATGGGTGCATAGCAAACTACATACAAAAAGTTGCAATGAATTGAACAAACATCACTCAGACCTCAAGCCACATTCTCAGGAGATGTCATATTATTTGGGAGCAGACGTGGTCAGATACAAAACTTTTCCTCTAATGGTTGAATGTCTTCTACAGTACATTATGTTGAGCGGCTAAAAGTCCACAGTTGTCATATGTAATGTAACCCAACAGTAGACATTAACATGTGATTGTTGGTTTTCTATATCTCCATATTGGCTATAATTGAAATCTGAATGAATGAGATGAACCCCCTAATTCTACTCACCTGAATTTAGCTCTCCAAGTATGGATTTGGGGTTGAACATATTTATTTTCTACTCATTCAAACAAATTGTTTAATGTTTTCTTTTCTTTTTTTAAGGCTGCCTGTCTAGCAATCTATGACCATGGACTGTTCTTAAAGTTAGCATACATTGAAAATGAATTGCTCATCTTTTTCTTTTATAGAGGTGTATGCAAAGTGAAGTGTCCTCGGATGGTGCTTTGTACAGTAATAGGATATTGTTCATATATGTGGATCACACAACCTGTAATTTATCTTTAACTTAAGTTTTTTTTTAATGCACACATATAGAACTATTTGTCGCCTTATGTAATAGGTGACTATCTATTAACCAGATAGGTTATGGACTGATTGATTTTATATGTAAACATATTCATTTACTTTAAAATTCACAAAAAGATCCCTCTACAGTCTGTTTCTTACATGAAATCTCTGCATTACTCCATAGCTGCCTCCCTGAAGAATGGAACTTTTGAATAACAAGTCAAATTTGAGATGCAGCTTTTTGTTGCTTCATTTTTTTGCATGATCCACTAGCAGGACTATATCTCTTATAGCTGACTGATGCAATTAGATGTACTTAACACTATACTTTTTGTAAGAGTATTTTATTTTTGTTTGTAATTAGTTCTAATTAAACTTGCCTTTGTCTAATGATATGAGATCTGTGGCTGTGCCTTGTCTTTTGTCTGTGTATGTGAGAGGTTTTGGGGGGCTTTCAAAGGATTTGGGGTGAATTTCGCTATTGTGAAGACAAAACACCTGCAGTTTTTTAAATTGTATTTTAGCCTGGGTATTTTGGGTTGCATCTTACAGTGGGGAAAAAAAGTATTTAGTCAGCCACCAATTGTGCAAGTTCTCCCACTTAAAAAGATGAGAGAGGCCTGTAATTTTCATCATAGGTACACTTCAACTATGACAGATAAAATGAGGGAAAAAATCCAGAAAATCACATTGTAGGATTTTTAATGAATTTATTTGCAAATTATGGTGGAAAATAAGTATTTGGTCAATAACAAAAGTTTCTCAATACTTTGTTATATACCCTTTGTTGGCAATGACACAGGTCAAACGTTTTCTGTAAGTCTTCACAAGGTTTTCACACACTGTTGCTGGTATTTTGGCCCATTCCTCCATGCAGATCTCCTCTAGAGCAGTGATGTTTTGGGGCTGTCGCTGGGCAACACGGACTTTCAACTCCCTCCAAAGATTTTCTATGGGGTTGAGATCTGGAGACTGGCTAGGCCACTACAGGACCTTGAAATTCTTCTTACGAAGCCACTCCTTCGTTGCCCGGGCGGTGTGTTTGGGATCATTGTCATGCTGAAAGTCCCAGCCACGTTTCATCTTCAATGCCCTTGCTGATGGAAGGAGGTTTTCACTCAAAATCTCACGATACATGGCCCCAGTCATTCTTTCCTTTACACGGATCAGTCGTCCTGGTCCCTTTGCAGAAAAACAGCCCCAAAGCATGATGTTTCCACCCCCATGCTTCACAGTAGGTATGGTGTTCTTTGGATGCAACTCAGCATTCTTTGTCCTCCAAACACGACGAGTTGAGTTTTTACCAAAAAGTTCTATTTTGGTTTCATCTGACCATATGACATTCTCCCAATCCTCTTCTGGATCATCCAAATGCACTCTAGCAAACATCAGACGGGCCTGGACATGTACTGGCTTAAGCAGGGGGACACGTCTGGCACTGCAGGATTTGAGTCTCTGGCGGCGTAGTGTGTTACTGATGGTAGGCTTTGTTACTTTGGTCCCAGCTCTCTGCAGGTCATTCACTAGGTCCCCCCGTGTGGTTCTGGGATTTTTGCTCACCGTTCTTGTGATCATTTTGACCCCACGGGGTGAGATCTTGCGTGGAGCCCCAGATCGAGGGAGATTATCAGTGGTCTTGTATGTCTTCCATTTCCTAATAATTGCTCCCACAGTTGATTTCTTCAAACCAAGCTGCTTACCTATTGCAGATGCAGTCTTCCCAGCCTGGTGCAGGTCTACAATTTTGTTTCTGGTGTCCTTTGACAGCTCTTTGGTCTTGGCCATAGTGGAGTTTGGAGTGTGACTGTTTGAGGTTGTGGACAGGTGTCTTTTATACTGATAACAAGTTCAAACAGGTGCCATTAATACAGGTAACGAGTGTAGGACAGAGGAGCCTCTTAAAGAAGAAGTTACAGGTCTGTGAGAGCCAGAAATCTTGCTTGTTTGTAGGTGACCAAATACTTATTTTCCACCATAATTTGCAAATAAATTCATTAATACTACAATGTGATTTTCTGGATTTTTTTTTCTCAATTTGTCTGTCATAGTTGACGTGTACCTATGATGAAAATTACAGGCCTCTCTCATCTATTTAAGTGGGAGAACTTGCACAATTGGTGGCTGACTAAATACTTTTTTTCCCCACTGTATATAACTCCTCAAATCAAATTGTATTAGTCGCGTACACATATTTAGCAGATGTTATCGCAGGTGCAGCTAAATGCTTATGTTTCTAGCTCCAACAGTGCAGTATACCTAACAATACACACAAATCCCCAAAATAAGAAAGAAATTAAGGAATATCAGAGCGAACAATGTTAGTCCGGAGAATTAATATACAGCTCTGGAAAAAATTAAGAGACCACTGCAAAAATATAAGTTTCTCTGGTTTTACAATTTATAGGTATGTGTTTTGGTGAAATTAACATTTTTGTTTTATTCTATAAACTACTGACAACATTTCTCCCAAATTCCAAATAAAAATATTGTCATTTAAAGCATTTATTTGCAGAAAATGACAACTGGTCAAAATAACAAAAAAGATGCAGTGTTGTCAGACCTCGAATAATGCAAAGAAAATAAGTTAATGTTCATTTTTAAACAATACAATACTAATGTTTTAACTAAGGAAGAGTTCAGAAATTAATATTTGGTGGAATAACCCTGATTTTCAATCACAGCTTTCATGCGTCTTGGCATGCTCTCCACCAGTCTTTCACATTGATGTTGGGTGACTTTATGCCATTCCTGGCGCAAAAATTCAAGCAGCTCGGCTTTGTTTGATGGCTTGTGACCATCCATCTTCCTCTTGATCACATTCCAGAAGTTTTCAATGGGGTTCAGGTCTGGAGATTGGCTGGCCATGACAGGGTCTTGATCTGGTGGTCCTCCATCCACACCTTGATTGACCTGGCTGTGTGGCATGGCACATTGTCCTGCTGGAAAAAACAATCCTCAGAGTTGGGGAACAATGTCAGAGCAAAAGGAAGTAAGTTTTCTTCCAGGACAACCTTGTATGTGGCTTGATTCATGTGTCCTTCACAAAGACAATTCTGCCCGATTCCAGCATTGCTGAAGCACCCCCATATCATCACCGATCCTCCACCAAATTTCACAGTGGGTGCGAGACACTGTGGCTTGTAGGCCTCTCCAGGTCTCTGTCTAACCATTAGATGACCAGGTGTTGGGCAAAGCTGAAAGTTGGACTCATCAGAGAAGATGACCTTACTCCAGTCCTCTACGGCCCAATCCTAATGGTCTTTTGCAAACCTCAGCCTGGCTCTTTGCGTCTCATTGATGAAGGGCTTTTTTCTAGCTTTGCACGACTTCAGCCCTGCCCCTAGGAGCCTTTTTCGAACCGTCCTCGCCGTGCACTTCACCCCAGCTGCCGTTTGCCATTCTTTTTGTAGGTCACTTGATGTCATCCTACGGTTGTTGAGTGACATTCGAATGAGTTGGCGGTCATCCCGGTCAGTAGAGAGTCGTTTTTGCCCTCTGCCGGTCTGTAGCTTTGTTGTTTGTTGAGGTGTGCCTGTGTTGGAATTCAACAGACACTGGAATGCAATGGCTGTCATACATGTAGAGATGCTGATTGAAGAAATATTTGCAGTGGTCTCTTAATTTTTTCCAGAGCATGAATCAAGCCACATACAAGGTTGTCCTGGAAGAAAACTTGCTTCCTTTTGCTCTGACATTGTTCCCCAACTCTGAGGATTGGTTTTTCCAGCAGGACAATGTGCCATGCCACACAGCCAGGTCAATCAAGGTGTGGATAGAGGACCTCCAGACCTGAACCCCATTGAAAACTTCTGGAATGTGATCAAGAGGAAGATGGATGGTCACAAGCCATCAAACAAAGCCGAGCTGCTTGAATTGTTGCGCCAGGAGTGGCATAAAGTCACCCAACATCAATGTGAAAGACTGGTGGAGAGCATGCCAAGACGCATGAAAGCTGTGATTGAAAATCAGGGTTGTTCCACCAAATATTGATTTCTGAACTCTTCCTAAGTTAAAACATTAGTATTGTGTTGTTTAAAAATGAACATGAACTTATTTTCTTTGCATTATTCGAGGTCTGACAACACTGCATCTTTTTTGTTATTTTGACCAGTTGTCATTTTCTGTGGTCCTCTGTAGCTCAGATGGTAGAGCACGGCGCTTGTAACGCCAAGGTAGTGGGTTCGATCCCCGGGACCACCCATACACAAAAATGTATGCACGCATGACTGTAAGTCGCTTTGGATAAAAGCGTCTGCTAAATGGCATATTATTATTATTATTATTATATTCTGCAAATAAATGCTCTAAATGACAATATTTTGTTTGGGAGAAATGTTGTCAGTAGTTTATAGAAAAAAACAAAAATGTTATTTTTACCCAAACACATACAGTTGAAGTCGGAAGTTTACATACACATAGGTTGGAGTCATTAAAACTAGTTTTTCAACCACTCCACAAATTACTTGTTAACAAACTATAGTTTCGGCAAGTCGGTTAGGACATCTACTTTGTGCATGACACAAGTAATTTTTCCAACAATTGTTTACAGACAGATTATTTCACTTATAATTCACTGTATCACAATTCCAGTGGGTCAGAAGTTTACATACCCTAAGTTGACTGTGCCTTTAAACAGCTTGGAAAATTCCAGAAAATGATGTCATAGCTTTAGAAGCTTCTGATAGGCTAATTGACATAATTTGAGTCAATTGGATGTGTACCTGTGGATGTATTTCAAGGCCTACCTTCAAACTCAGTGCCTCTTTGCTTGACATCATGGGAAAATCAAAAGAAATCAGCCAAGACCTCAGGAAAAAAATTGTAGACCTCCACAAGTCTGGTTCATCCTTGGGAGCAATTTCCAAATGCCTGAAGGTACCACGTTCATCTGTACAAACAATAGTACGCAAGTATAAACACCATGGGACCACGCAGCCATCATACCGCTCAGGAAGGAGACGCGTTCTGTCTCCTAGAGATGAATGTACTTTGGTGCGATAAGTGCAAATCAATCCCAGAACAACAGCAAAGGACCTTGTGAAGATGCTGGAGGAAACGGGTACGAAAGTGTCTATATCCACAGTAAAACTAGTCCTATATTGACATAACCTGAAAGGCAGTTCAGCAAGGAAGAAGCCACTGCTCCAAAACCGCCATAAAAAAGCCAGACTACGGTTTGCAACTGCACATGGGGACAAAGATCGTACTTTTTAGAGAAATGTCCTCTGGTCTGATGAAACAAAAATAGAACTGTTTGGCCATAATGACCATCGTTATGTTTGGAGGAAAAGGGGGATGGCTTGCAAGCCGAAGAACACTATCCCAACCATGAAGCACGGGGGTGGCAGTATCATGCTGTGGGGATGCTTTGCTGCAGGAGGGACTGGTGCACTTCACAAAATAGATGGCATCATGAGGAAGGAAAATGATGTGGATATATTGAAGCAACATCTCAAGACATCAGTCAGGAAGTTAAGCTTGGTCGCAAATGGGTCTTCCAAATGGACAATGACCCCAAGCATACTTCCAAAGTTGTGGCAAAATGGCTTAAGGACAACAAAGTCAAGGTATTGGAGTGGCCATCACAAAGCCCTGACCTCAATCCTATAGAACATTTGTGGGCAGAACTGAAAACGCGTGTGCGAGCAAGGAGGCCTTCAAACCTGACTCAGTTACACCAACTCTGTCAGGAGGAATGTGCCAAAATTCACCCAACTTATTGTGGGAAGCTTGTGGAAGGCTACCCAAAACGTTTGACCCAAGTTAAACAATTTAAAGGCAATGCTACCAAATACTAATTGAGTGTATGTAAACTTCTGACCCACTGGGAATGTGATGAAAGAAATAAAAGCTGAAATAAATAGTTCTCTCTACTATTATTCTGACATTTCACATTCTTAAAATAAAGTGGTGATCCTAACTGACCTAAGACAGGGAATTTTTACTAGGATTAAATGACAGGAATTGTGAAAAACTGAGTTTAAATGTATTTGGCTAAGGTGTATGTAAACTTCCGACTTCAACTGTACTTATAAATAGTAAAACCAGAGAAACTGATAATTTTGCAGTGGTCTCTTACTTTTTTCCAGAGCTATATACAGTGGGGAGAACAAGTATTTGATACATTTACATCATTTAGCAGACGCTCTTATCCAGAGCGACTTACAGTTAGTGAATACATATTTTTATAAATTTTATTTTTTTCATACTGGTCCCCCGTGGGAATCGAACCCACAACCCTGGCGTTGCAAACGCCATGCTCTATCAACTGAGCTACATCCCTGCCGGCCATTCCCTCCCCTACCCTGGACAACGCCGATTTTGCAGGTTTTCCTACTTACAAAGCATGTAGAGGTCTGTAATTTTTATCATAGGTACACTTCAACTGTAAGAGACGGAATCAAAAATCCAGAAGATCACATTGTATGATTTTTAAGTAATGAATTTGCATTTTATTGCATGACATAAGTATTTGATACATCAGAGAAGCAGAACTTAATATTTGGTACAGAAACCTTTGTTTGCAATTACAGAGATCATACGTTTCCTGTAGGTCTTAACCAGGTTTGCACACACTGCAGCAGGGATTTTGGCCCACTCCTCCATACAGACCTTCTCCAGATCCTTCAGGTTTCGGGGCTGTCGCTGGGCAATACGGACTTTCAGCTCCCAAAGATTTTCTATTGGGTTCAGGTCTGGAGACTGGCTAGGCCACTCCAGGACCTTGAGATGCTTCTTACGGAGCCACTCCTTAGTTGCCCTGGCTGTGTGTTTCGGGTCGTTGTCATGCTGGAAGACCCAGCCACGACCCATCTTCAATGCTCTTACTGAGGGAAGGAGGTTGTTGGCCAAGATCTCGCAATACATGGCCCCTTCCATCCTCCCCTCAATATGGTGCAGTCCTCCTGTCCCCTTTGCAGAAAAGCATCCCCAAAGAATGATTTTTCCACCTCCATGCTTCACGGTTGGGATGGTGTTCTTGGGGTTGTACTCATCCTTCTTCTTCCTCCAAACACGGCGAGTGGAGTTTAGACCAAAAAGCTCTATTTTTGTCTCATCAGACCACATGACCTTCTCCCATTCCTCCTCTGGATCATCCAGATGGTCATTGGCAAACTTCAGACGGGCCTGGACATGCGCTGGCTTGAGCAGGGGGGACCTTGCGTGCGCTGCAGGATTTTAATCCATGATGGCGTAGTGTGTTACTAATGGTTTTCTTTGAGACTGTGGTCCCAGCTCTCTTCAGGTCATTGACCAGGTCCTGCCGTGTAGTTCTGGGCTGATCCCTCACCTTCCTCATGATCATTGATGCCCCACGAGGTGAGATCTTGCATGGAGCCCCAGACCGAGGGTGATTGACCGTCATCTTGAACTTCTTCCATTTTCTAATAATTGCGCCAACAGTTGTTGCCTTCTCACCAAGCTGCTTGCCTATTGTCCTGTAGCCCATCCCAGCCTTGTGCAGGTCTACAATTTTAACCCTGATGTCCTTACACAGTGCTCTGGTCTTGGCCATTGTGGAGAGGTTGGAGTCTGTTTGATTGAGTGTGTGGACAGGTGTCTTTTAATACAGGTAACGAGTTCAAACAGGTGCAGTTAATACAGGTAATGAGTGGAGAACAGGAGGACTTCTTAAGAAAAACTAACAGGTCTGTGAGAGCCGGAATTCTTACTGGTTGGTAGGTGATCAAATACTTATGTCATGCAATAAAATGCAAATTCATTACTTAAAAATCATACAATGTGATCTTCTGGATTTTTGTTTTAGATTCCGTCTCTTACAGTTGAAGTGTACCTATGATAAAAATTACAGACCTCTACATGCTTTGTAAGTAGGAAAACCTGCAAAATCGGCAGTGTATCAAATACTTGTTCTCCCCACTGTATATATATATATACACACACAGTACCAGTCAACAGTTTGGACACACCTACTCATTTAAGTTTTTTTTTTACTATTTTCTACATTGGATAATAATAGTGAATACATCAAAACAATGAAAGAACACATATAGAATCATGTAGTAACCAAAAAAGTGTTAAACAAATCAAAATATATTTTATATTTGAGATTCTTCAAATAGCCACCCTTTGCCTTGATGACAGCTTTGCACACTCATTGCATTCTCTCAACCAGCTTCACCTGGAATGCTTTTCCAACAGTCTTGAAGGAGTTCCCACATATGCTGAGCACTTGTTGGCTGCTTTTCCTTCACTCTGCGGTCCGACTTATCCCAAACCATCTCAATTGGGTTGTGGTCGGGGGATTGTGGAGGCCAGGTCAACTGATGCAGCACTCCATCACTCTCCTTCTTGGCCAAATAGCCCTTACACAGCCTGGAGGTGTGTTGGGTCATTGTCCTGTTGAAAAACAAATGATAGTCCCACTAAGCCCAAACCAGATGGGATGGCGTATCGCTGCAGAATGCTGTGGTAGCCATGCTGGTTAAGTGTACCTTGAATTCTAAATAAATCACAGACAGTGTCACCAGCAAAGCACTGCCACACCATAACACCTCCTCCTCCATGCTTTACAGTGGGAACTACACATGCGGAGATCATCCGTTCACCCACACCACGTCTCACAAAGACACGGCGGTTGGAACCAGAAATCTCCAATTTGGACTCCAGACCAAAGGACACATTTCCACCAGTCTAATGTCCATTGCTCGTGTTTCTTGGTCCAAGCAGGTCTCTTTTTCTTATTGGTGTCCTTTAGTAGTGGTTTCTTTGCAGCAATTCGACCATGAAGGCCTGATTCACACAGTCCCCTCTGAACAGTTGATGTTGAGATGTGTCTGTGACTTGAACTCTGTGAAGCATTTATTTGGGCTGCAATTTCTGAGGCTGGTAACTCTAATGAACTTATCCTCTGCAGCAGAGGTAACTCTGGGTCTTCCATTCCTGTGGCGGTCCTCATGAGAGCCAGTTTCATCATAGCGCTTGATGGTTTTTGCAACTGCATTTGAAGAAACTTTCAAAGTTCTTGAAATGTTCCGTATTGACTGACCTTCATGTCTTAAAGTAATGATGGACTGTCATTTCTCTTTGCTTATTTGAGCTGTTCTTGCCATAATATGGACTTGGTATTTTACCAAATAGGGCTATCTTCTGTATACCACCCCTACCGTGTCACAACACAACTGATTGGCTCAAAAGCATTAAGAAGGAAATAAATTCCACAAATTAACTTTTAAGAAGGCACACCTGTTAATTGAAATGAATTCCAGGTGACTACCTCATGAAGCTGGTTGAGAGAATGCCAAGAGTGTGCAAAGCTGTCAAGGCGAAGGGTGGCTATTTGAAGAATCTCAAATATAAAATATATTTTGATTTGTTTAACACTTTTTTGGTTACTACATGATTCCATATGTGTTATTTCATAGTTCTGATGTCTTTACTATTATTCTACAATGTGAAAAATAGTAAAAATAAAGAAAAACCTTTGAATTAGTAGGTGTGTCCAAACCTTTGACTGGTAGTGTGTATGTATGATATATATATATATATATATATATATATATATATATATATATATATATATATACATACATACAGAAGTATGTGGATACCCATTCAAATTAGTGGATTCTGCTATTTCAGCCACACCCATTGCTGACAGGTGTATAAAATTGAGCACACAGCCATGCAATCTCCATAGACAAATATTGGCAGTAGAATGGCTTTACTGAAGAGCTCAGTGACTTTCAACGTGGCACTGTCATAGGATGCCACCTTTCCAACAAGTCAGTTCGTCAAATGTATTTCCTGCTAGAGCTGCCCCGGTCAACTGTAAGTGCTGTTATTGTGAAGTATAAATGTCTAGGAGCAACAACGGCTCAGCCGCAAAGTGGTAGGCCACACAAGCTCATAGAACGGGACCGCCGAGTGCTGAAGCACTTAGCACGTAAAAATTGTCTGTCCATTTGTGGCATTGTGTTGTGTGACAAAACTGCACATTTTAGAGTGGCCTTTTATTGTCCCCAGCACAAGGTGCACCTGTGTAATGATCATGCTGTTTAATCAGCTTCTTGATATGACACACCTGTCAGGTGGATGGATTATCTTGGCAAAGGAGAAATGCTTACTAACAGGGATGTAAACAAAGTTGTGCACACAATTTGAGAGACATTTCTGGGATATTTTATTTCAGCTCATGAAATATGGGACCAACACTTTACATCTTGTGTTCATAATTTTGTTCAGTATATATTATTTATATTATATTATAAAAAGCCACATCACAGCATGCCTGGAGTTTGCAAAAAGGCACATGAAAGATTCTGAGAGCATAAGGCAAAAGATTATGTGGTCTGATGAGACAAAAATTTAACTCTTTGGCCTGAATGCAAAGCACTATGTCTAGAGAACCAGGCACAGCTCATCACCCATCTAACACCATCCCTACCGTGAAGCATGGTGGTGGCAGCATCATGCTATGGGAATGCTTTTCAGCGGCAGGGACTGGGAGACAAGTAAGGATAGAGCGAACAATGAATGGAGCCAAATACAGGCAAATCCTTGATGAGAACCTGCTTCAGAGTCCAAATGACCTTAGACTGGGGCAAAGATTTACGTTCCAACAGGACAAAGATCACAAGCATACAGCCAAAGCAACACTGGAATGGCTTCAGAACAAGAATGTGAAAGTCCTTCAGTCCCCAGCCAAAGCCCTGAATTGAATCCCATTGAAAATCTGTGGAAAGACTTGAAGATTGCTGTTCACCGCCGCTCCCCATCTAACTTAACAAAACTTGAGAAAATCCCCAAATCCAGATGTGCAAAGCTGATACAGACATACCTAAGACGACTCAAAGCTGTAAGCGCCGCCAAAGGTGCTTCTACAAAGTATTGATTCAGGGGTGTGCATATATTGCAAGTGTATAAATTGAGCAGTATCATAAGAGCCTGGTAGCAGCATTTGTGATGTGTGCTAAGGTGCGGAGAATCAGCAGGTGGTCAGTCCTGTTCAAGTGTTCAGCAGTCTGATGGCTTGTAGATAGAAACTGTCTCTGAGCCTATTGGTATCAGACCTCATGCTCCGATACCGTCTGCCCGAATGTAAGGGAGAGAACAGCTCATGGTTGGTGTGTGTGGGTCCTTGATGATGCTGCGTGCCTTCCTTGATGATGTTGCGTGCACCGTTTCGAGTAGATGTCCTGGATGGGTGTAAGCACGTTCCCAGTGATGTACTGGGCTGTCTTCACCACCACCCGCTGGTGGGCATTCCGGCCGTGGACGGACCAATTCCCATACCAGGACTTGATGCAACCGGTCAGGACGCTCTCGATGATGCAGCGGTAGTATTTGGAGAGGACCTGGGGCGGCATGCCGAATTTCTTCAGCCGCCTTAGGAAGTACAGAAGCTGTTGCGCCCTCTTGACAAGAGTGGTGGTGTTGTTTGTCCATGACAGGTCCTCGGTGATGTGGACGCCGAGGAACTTAAAACTCTCTCTACTACAGTCCCATTGGTGTGGTGTCTCTGCTGTCTCTCTCTGCTGTCTCCTGAAGTCCACGATCAGTTCCTTCATTTTGTTGAAGTTGAGGGAGAGGTTATTTTCCTTAACTGTAATTGAGAACAGAGTAGTACATGAAGAGTATTGTCTGCTAATGTGTCTCTGACTTCGGATCAGGAAAGGGGATACGAGAAGGATTACTTTGGAAATGAGAAAGATGACATTGGTCATTTTACATACAGTATAAGAGCAGTAAAAACAATCAGGAGTAAAGGCTGTTATTACAATACTACACTTATTCTATTGCCATGATACAATAAACAGGTCAGTTTAGGGCCGTGTTTCATAGAAGATGAAGGATTATAGTATGTCACACTAGTATGTTTTATGTCATCCTTTAACTAGCTTTTAAATCTTGACAAAGTCGGAGCTGTAAAGCTTTGCATTTTAATTTTAGCCTTATTTGAATTAGAATGAGCCTGGCATGTCCTGAGCAGCAGAGGCGTGAACTGAAGTGGTTTCATCAATGATGATGGGGAAAGGTGTTGAAAGGTGCATGGGGTATCAGTATCTAGTTGCTCAGACAAAGGAATGGGCATACATAAGGCCATTTTTGGTAGTGTGATGGACTGTATAGGCCAAAACAGATTGTTTCTGTGGTAGCCTACAGCCAACTTTGAAAGTATTAACACCCTTTGACTTTTTCCACATTTTGTTGTGTTACAGCCTGAATTTAAAATGGATTCAATTTAGATGTTGTGTTACTGATTTACACACAATTACCCATAATGTCAAAGTGGAAATTTGTTTGTAGAAATGTTTACAAATGAAAAGCTGAAATGTTTGGAGCCAATAAGTATTCAACCCCTTTGTTATGGTAACCCTAAATAAGTTCAGGAGTAAACATGTGCTTAACAAGTCACATAATACGTTGCATCAACTCACTCTGTGTCCAATAATAGCGGTTAACATGGTTTTTGTCCCCTGTAGCTCAGTTGGTAGAGCATGGCGCTTGCAACGCCAGGGTTGTGGGTTCGTTTCCCACGGGGGGCCAGTATGAAAATGTATGCACTCACTAACTGTAAGTCGCTCTGGATAAGAGCGTCTGCTAAATGACTAAAATGTAAAATGTAATGAATGACTACCCCATCTCTGTACCCCACACATACAATTATCTGTAAGGTCCCTCAGTCGAGAAGTGCATTTCAGCACAGATTCAACCACAAAGACCAGGGAGATTTTCCAATGCCTCGCAAAGAAGGGCACCTATTGGTAGATGTGTGAAATTAAAATATACCGGGATCATTCCAAACTCAGTTCCAGAGAGGAAGGAAACCACTCAGGGATTTCACCATGAGGCCAATGCTGATTTTAAAACAGTTACATAGTTTAATGGCTGTGATAGAAATGGGATTTGTTGGATTTGCCACAAACATAACGCTTTGTATTCAGTTTTTTTGCAGTTTTACTTTAGTGCCTTATTGCAAACAGGATGCATGTTTTGGAATATTTTTATTCTGTACAGGATTCATTCTTTTCACTCTGTCAATTAGGTTGGTATTGTGGAGTAACTACAATGTTGTTGGTCCATCCTCAGTTTTCTATCACAGCCATTATACTCTGTAACTGTTTTAAAGTCACCATTGGCCTCATTGTGAAATACCTGAGCGGTTTCCTTCCTCTCTGGCAACTGAGTTAGGAAGGATGCCTGTATCTTTGTAGTGATGATTGTGGACTACAGGAAAAAGAAGAGGACAGAGCACGCCCCCATTCTCATCGACAGGGCTGTAGTGGAGCAGGTTGAGAGCTTCAAGTTCCTTGGTGTCCACATCACCAACTAACGAACATGGTCCAAGCACACCAAGACAGTCGTGAAGAGGGCACGACAAAACCTATTCCCCCTAAGGCTTCCTGCCATCCAGGACCTCTATACCAGGCGGTGTCAGAGGAAGGCCCTAAAAATTGTCAAACACTCCAGCCACCCTAGTCATAGACTGTTCTCTCTGCTACCGCACGGCAAGCGGTACCGGAGCACCAAGTCTAGGTCCAAGAGGCTTCTAAACAGCTTCTACCCCCAAACCATAAAACTCCTGAACATCTAATCAAATGGCTACCCAGACTATTTGCATTGCCCCCCCCTTTACGCTGCTGCTACTCTCTGTTTATTATCTATGCATAGTCACTTTAATAACTCTACCTACATGTACATATTACCTCAGTTTGTATCATTTGATTTACACAAAATGCCTACCACTTTGAAGATGCAAAATATTTGTTGGTGTGAAACAAACAAGAAATAAGACGAAAAAACAGAACTTGAGTGTGCATAACTATTCACCCCCCCAAAGTCAATACTTCGTAGAGCCACCTTTTGTAGCAATTACAGCTGCAAGTCTCTTGGGGTATGTCTCTATAAGCTTGGCACATCTAGCCACTGGGATTTTTGACCATTCTTCAAGGCAAAACTGCTCCAGCTCCTTCAAGTTGGATGGGTTCCGCTGGTGTACAGCAATCTTTAAGTCATACTACAGATTCTCAATTGGATTGAGGTCTGGGCTTTGACTAGGCCATTCTAAGACATTTAAATGTTTCCCCTTAAACCACTCAAGTGTTGCTTTAGCAGTATGCTTAGGGTCATTGTCCTGCTGGAAGGTGAACCTCTGTCCCAGTCTCAAATCTCTGGAAGACTGAAACAGGTTTCCCTTAAGAATTTCCCTGTATTTAGCGCCATCCAGCATTCCTTCAATTCTGATCAGTTTCCCAGTCCCTGCCGATGAAAAACATCCCCACAGCATGATGCTGCCACCCCCATGCTTCACTGTGGGGATGGTGTTCTCGGGGGGATGAGAGGTGTTGGGTTTACGTCAGACATAGCGTTTTCCTTGATGGCCAAAAAGCTAAATTTTAGTCTCCTCTGACCAGAGTACCTTCTTCCATATGTTTGGGGAGTCTCCAACATGCCTTTTGGCAAACATCAAATGTGTTTGCTTATTATTTTCTTTAAGCAATGGTTTTTTTCTGGCCACTCTTCCGTAAAGCCCAGGTCTGTGGAGTGTATGGCTTAAAGTGGTCATGCAACAAAATAGGAAAAACGCCAAGGGGGATGAATACTTTTGCAAGGCACTGTAGCCTCGCTATTGTTATTTTTACTCCTGCTCTTTAATTATTTGTTACTTTTATTTCATATTATTTTATATAGTATTTTTTTGTGATTTCTTCTGGTATTCTTTCTTAAAACTGCATTGTTGGTTAAGGGCTTGTAAGTAAGCATTTCACTGTAAGGTCTACACCTGTTGTATTTGGCGCATGTGACAAATACAATTTGATTTGCTTTGACTGGGTGTATTGATACAAGTGTAGTCAATAACTTCACCATGCTCAAAATAATATTCAATTTCTGTTTTCTTTTTAACCAATGGGTGCCCTTCTTTACAAGGCATTGGAAAACCTCCCTGGTCTTTGTGGTTGAATCTGTGTTTGAAAATTCACTGCTGGACTGAGGGACCTTGCAGATTATTTTATGTGTGGGGTACAGAGATGAGGTAGTCATTCAAAAATTATGTTCAACACTGTTATTGCACACAGTGAGTCCATGCAACTTATTAAGCAGACGTTCACTCCTGAACTTATTTAGACTTGCCATAACAAAGAGGTTGAAAACGTATTATAACTCGAGACATTTCAGCTTTTCATTGTTGATTAAATTGTTTTGTTTTTTAATCGAAAAACATAATTCCACTTTGACACTAAGGGGTATTGTGTGTAGGTGGAGGTGCACCATCAACTGCACTAGTTTGAGACTGCCATCTAGCCATGTTTTTCTTTACTGGATGTGCTTTCTTTGAGCACTGACGTCACTTATGGTAAAAGAAAAAGCAACCGGATCACAACTGTTTTTTATTTATATATATATATATATATATATATATATATATATATTTTTTACATATGCTTTCGCCAACAGGTTTCATTAAATAATCCCAAGTGATACACCCAGAGAGCCATGTCTACATATATCGCTCTGATACACCTAAGAGCGAAAATGTGTTTATTTGTCAAACGGCAGTCAAGCATCGATCATGTCACCAGAATCAGACCATCAATATTTATTGGAAAGTAGCATCAAGATCACCGTGCACTTTCACCGACTTGTGAAGTTCATAAAAACGTATTTCATATGTAGCCTAATAAACGGAATGGTTTCCTGAGTCATACCATATCGTCGCGTGCATATTTTCGCATAAAGGCGTTTCCACCGCCATTTCTCGCATAATTAATTTTACGGACACATAAAGATCCCACCATGTCAGACGAACAAATTATATCTCGGCATTTATACAATTGTACCGAAACGTCCGGTTTCCATCACAGCTGTTAATACGGTATGAATTTACTCGTATAAAAACTGGATGGAAACGTGGTTATTGTGATACACCTGATAAACTGTGACCAGCTGGGCACAATTGCAGTCTGTCCTATTAGAGATTCAATTTGGAATAGCATTTGTTTCAAAAACATTTTTTTAAATAATGGATTTTCATATGAGATACATATACTTTATAAGGCCATCCCCAAAGCCAACACCTCCTTTGGCCGCCATTCCTTCCAGTTCTCTGCTGCCGATGACTAGAACGAACTGAAAACATCTCTGAAGCTGGAGACTCTTATCTCCCTCACTAACTTTAAGCATCAGTTGTCAGAGCAGCTTACCGATCACTGCACCTGTACACAGCCCATCTGTAATTAGCCCACCCAACTACCTCATCCCCATATTGTTATTGATTTTGCTCATTTGCACCCCAGTATCTCTATTTGCACATCATTTTCTGCACATCTATCACTCCAGTGTTAATACTAAATTGTAATTATTTTGCACTATGGCCTATTTATTGCCTTACCTCCATAACTTACTACATTTGCACACACTGTATATAGATGTTCTATTGTGTTTTTGACTGTACGTTTTGTTTATCCAATATGTAACTCTGTGTTGTTGTTGTTTTTATCGCACTGCTTTGCTTTATCTTGTCCAGGTCGCAGTTGTAAATGAGAACTTGTTCTCAACTGGCTTACCTTGTTAAATAAAGGTGAAATAAAAAACAATATTAACACATTGCGAAAGAATTACCCCCTCCATTTCACACCATTTTCGGACCATAGACGCAAAATCGGCACGTGTTCCTTTCAAATGGCATTGAATGTGACGTTATGCAATGTCAGTTCACGGCGGATTAATACTTCACTCAGACCTAGCGTGACACTTCCTCATGCAATAAAAGCCGATTCTCTTTTTCAGTTCACCGGCATTTCAGCATAACCACTGCCGGGCGGGTCTGATATCGGATTTTCAGGCGTAGTTTATTTATCGTTTTTAATTTATACACTTTGTTTACAAGATGCCTGGATTTTCCGACAGAGATCGTGGTAGAGATAGAGGGTAAGTGTCTGAATTAATTGGTTTTAGGCGAATTTAACACCTCGTGTTGTCTCACCAGAAATGGCTGCCATGACGCACGGGATATCGGTAGCTAGCTAACTCGTTTATCTAGCTAGGCATGACGTTTTTTTAATGATTAAATACGTCAGTCTGTAAATTCACTTTACTTTAAATGGAAACTATCTAAATTGTTATCTACCTTAAGTATTTTCAAATCAGAAGGGACCAACGTTTTTAAAGGCCTCGGTTCGTCATGAAACTAGCAAGACACTTTCTGCCTGACCTGCTGGCGGCCTGTTAACTAAAAGGCGAACATGCTAGCCAGGGGTTGTAATCGGCCAAATAATTTAACTTATCACATTTTTGGAACTTTAACATTTAACTATGTACCTCATCGTACAGCAATTGTCCGATAACCGGCAAACTAACCGACTAAATGTATTTGTACGCCATGTGGCATTATTGAATGCGGATACAAAATGCCGGGCGGTTTTTTTCATTGTTCCTCTGCCGGAATCCGGATACATTGAAGATGGCTGTCTTAACGTGACGCAGAGTCCAATAAAACAAGCATTTCTTATAGTTTTATGTTGGAACTCTGCATCGCATTGAAGTTAATAATTTAATGTTGAACTAGCTGACTGCTAGTTAGCGGTCACTAAACAATGTTATGTTAAATCTAAAATGTAATAATCTTTGATTGGCGTTTAATCAAGCGAGTTTATCTGCTGGTATCCCATCTCTTTTTACATTGTTTGGCGTGACTAACGTTACATCAATAATTTCCCCAGTTATGGCAGCGGACCACCTCGTTTTGGAGGCGGTGGAAGAGGAGGAGGTGGTGGTGGGGGAAAGTTTGGTAATCCCGGTGACAGACTGCGCAAGAAGCACTGGAACCTTGACGAACTCTCTAAATTCGAAAAGAACTTTTACCAAGAGCACCCCGAAGTTACTCGGAGATCTCCGGTATGTACTCTAGTGGTCAAAATCCAGATACAGTTGACTTACTGTAAATGTTACATAATGGCCATTGGAATGTGTTCTTGCACATGTTCCTTTGTTGCCCAATCAGCAATGGCCTTTTTCATTGCCATGCCAATTGATCTGAGTCTCTACATGTCGTTGCAGCAAGAGGTTGCACAGTACAGAAGTACCAAAGCTGTTACTGTGAAGGGAAGGGACTGCCCTAATCCAATTATGAAGTTCCATGAAGCCAGTTTTCCAAGTAAGTACATCAACTGAATGTGGCAGATATTAGTGGAAGTATTTATTTCTGATCCAGACTTGTCTTCAATCTGGGTTGGTGTTCATGTACTCTCCCCCTTTTGCACAGCCTACGTGATGGATGTCATTAACAAAGCAGGCTGGACAGAACCAACACCCATCCAAGCACAGGGTTGGCCACTGGCATTGAGTGGCAAGGACATGGTTGGCATTGCACAGACAGGCTCTGGGAAAACTCTCTCGGTAAGTGTGTTGTGAGAATCTGAGTCTTGACTATTCTAACAACCTAGAATTGCTCTTAAAAATAAGAGGACTGATGGTCTTTTCTTTACTGTAATGCAATGTCTTTTTTCTGCAGTACTTGTTGCCTGCAATTGTGCACATTAACCACCAGCCTTTCCTGGAACGTGGAGATGGACCCATTGTAAGTACCCATGGCTATTCAAAGACTTGTATGTAATCTCTCATCCACCCAACATGGATTTATGGTATTCAATCTTTCTTTCAGTGCTTAGTGCTTGCCCCGACCCGTGAGCTGGCTCAGCAGGTCCAGCAGGTGGCAGCAGAGTACGGCAGAGCTTCTCGCCTGAAGTCTGTCTGTGTTTATGGGGGTGCACCCAAAGGGCCACAGCTCCGTGACCTGGATAGAGGTAAGTTCCACAACAACTCTGTTTTTGGCTGAATTGAATCAATGGAATTATTAGGTGCTCAATTTTTTTGTTGTTGCTTTAATAGGTGTGGAGATTTGCATTGCCACGCCCGGCAGGCTTATTGACTTCCTGGAGGCAGGAAAGACCAACATGCGTAGATGCACTTACCTGGTTCTGGATGAGGCTGACCGAATGCTCGACATGGGCTTTGAGCCACAAATCCGAAAAATTGTGGACCAAATCAGAGTGAGTTCAGTTGTGATGCATTAATGTGCTAATAATGGTCTGTCCATCTCACTTGGTACAGTTGTCAAGGAAGAATTCTGATACCTTCCCTGTTCTCTCCAGCCTGACCGACAGACTC
This sequence comes from Coregonus clupeaformis, assembly GCF_020615455.1. Taxonomy (NCBI): domain Eukaryota; kingdom Metazoa; phylum Chordata; class Actinopteri; order Salmoniformes; family Salmonidae; genus Coregonus; species Coregonus clupeaformis. The sequence continues at coordinate 145,789 of NW_025533555.1, forward strand.
TGATGTGGAGTGCCACCTGGCCTAAAGAGGTGCGCCAGCTGGCAGAGGACTTCCTGAAGGACTATGTCCAGATCAATGTGGGAGCTCTGCAGCTGAGTGCCAACCACAACATCCTGCAGATTGTGGATGTTTGCAACGATGGAGAGAAGGAAGACAAGTGAGTCTTGTGTGTCTGACCTGTGGCATTTCTATACTTGTCTATGTAATGGGTGGAAAATATGACTTTGGTGATGGTGTTGTCAAGTCACTAATTGAATCCTTCACTGCCTTCCGTTTTCAGACTCCTCCGCCTACTTGAGGAGATCATGAGTGAGAAGGAGAACAAGACTATAATATTTACAGAGACCAAGAGGAGGTGTGATGAGATCACTAGGAGGATGAGGAGGGATGGGTAAGTGGCATCAATACTTAGTTCTTGAAACTGTCAGGGTACTCATGTTTTACTGGACTCAATTGACACTTGCTCCCTCCTTTAGTTGGCCAGCAATGGGCATCCATGGAGACAAGAGCCAGCAGGAGAGGGACTGGGTGCTCAATGGTGCGTTTTAGCCACATTAACAATTTAGTATGAGACCTTGAACTTTTATGGCCGGTTAACAATTTCCTTTCCTTTTTTCAGAGTTCAAGTTCGGAAAGGCGCCGATTCTCATTGCCACAGACGTCGCCTCCAGGGGTCTAGGTTAGTTTCATTCTGTCCTTGGTCCCTTGCACCAACTTTTCTCTGAAAGAAAGTGTTTCTTTCTGTAACTCTTCTGCCTTCTGAGTTTCTCCCCTATCTGAAGGAGCAGTCTTTTGAGGCAGGGCCTTGGCATGACACGCCCAGGTCTCCAGAGGGGGAAGGAGGACTTTTGGAGGTGTCCTGACTGGGACGTCACCCAGTCACATACAGAGGTGGCGGGGCCTGAGTGCTGAATATCACGCTGGGCTGCCCAAAAGGGGGCCTAAATGAGGGTTAGCAGCCGCACCCCTGTAAATGCAGCTGTTCTCTGGCATCGGTTTGGACTGCTTCACACCCAAGCTCATGGCTCCACCAGGCTCTGCTGTTTCCATGTCTTGCATGTCGGTTTGGGCATTGTATTGCAAGTCATTGAGTTCTGGAAGGTGTAGCTTTTCTCAAAGAACGTGTGACAAATGTGGCAGTTTCCTAAACTTCTGTTTTGAGAGCAGTTGTAAGTCCAATTACACGTTCACCTCTGTAATGATATGGCTACTGGCGCTTAGTGTCAGTGGGTCATGTCAGTTGGCTGGGGACAAAATCCAAGCTCGCACTCCTCCCTCACCTGAGTTTCAAGTCATGTCGAGACCTGCCAACGAGAGACATTTGATCAAGTGAACACTGGTACTGGGAATATCTTGCCTTGATGAGACTGGGGGTCCTTTTGTTATGGGTCACAGGAGTAAGTGGCTCCATTTTTAGGGTCCCCCCCCAATTGTTTATGGTCTTGGCAAGACGTTGCAGTGTGGCCTTTATAGCGAGCTTCTTATGAGTGTGTGAAGAAAGGGCCTTCGTTGTCACCATAAGGTCCTAGTTTTGGCACATGAGGAGGCAACAGTGCGCATAGCGGCCTTACTGTGTCGAATCACCGGGCGGTCACTTGACATTGTGTGGGGAGTTTGCTGCAATGGGAATGGACTAGTGAATGCATACTCCTTTATGGTAAGACTTCTGATCCCTTGTTTTTGGGGGGATGTTGAGAATTAAGTGAGGGGTTATCTGGATTGGAAGCGTTTGGAGTGTGCATCGTTTCTCTCTTCCCACCGTAGTATCCCCACGGATTAAGTCTTTCTAGAGTTGTCTAATGCTATTCTTTACAGCCTTGTGGAAAAACCAGCTACATCCAGTGAATGGTTGTACTAACTTTGCTCTTTTGGTCTGGCTGTTGTGGTGTGCATCTTTATGCGCTCCCTCTGCTTTTTTTGCCACACTGCAACACATCCTACAGATGTTGAAGATGTGAAATTTGTCATCAACTTTGACTACCCCAACAACTCTGAGGACTATATCCACCGCATCGGCAGAACAGCCCGGAGCCAAAAGACTGGCACAGCCTACACCTTCTTCACCCCCAACAACATGAGACAGGCCAGCGACCTCGTCGCTGTGCTCCGTGAGGCCAACCAGGCCATCAACCCTAAACTCCTCCAGATGGCGGACAGAGGAGGTAAATCTAATTGGTGAGATACAGGAACTGTGGTTCAGCTGCAGCCATTTTTTCCCCACTTTTTTTTTTGTTGACGTGGATGGGTTTGGCACAGTCAAAGCTATGTGATCTTGATAATGTTCATGTTAGTTTGTCTTGAAACCATTGTTTATTTACCCCTACCATGTCTGTTTTCCCATGTACCCATTTCTTATCACACCAACTTGCATAAAAGCCCATTCTAATTTGTTTGTGTTTCCTTTCAGGTCATTCAAGGGGAGGCAGAGGTGGTAGTGGATTTAGGGATGACCGCCGGGACAGGTACTCCTCCGGGGGCAGGCGTGACTTCAGTAGCTTTAGGGACAGGGAAACTGATAGAGGTTTTGACAGTGGACCAAAGAAGGTCTTTGGCACAAATTCACAGAGCGGAGGCTATGGGACAAGTGGCTTTGACAAAAGCGGCAATGGTTTTGGCGGTGGTGGCTACGGCAGCAACGGCCAGTCAAACTATGGTGCCAGCCAGGCCGTGGCGTTCCCAACGCAGAAATTCCAGGCCCCACAGTTTGGTGTCAACCAGGGGGGTGCACAGAATGGCATGAGCCATCAACAGTTCCCATTCACACAGCAACAAGCACCACCGCCCATGGTGCCCTACCCCATGCCCCCTCAATTCCCACAGTGAACATGCACATCAAAGTAAAGATGGTAACTTATTGCTTTTTTGTCCTGTTTAGTCCTATACTCTATCCAAAATTGTACTGTTTTATTTTTTACACAACCGGGTTCAACTGATTTTTGAACCTCTATCGAGTCCTGGGGGGGTCGGTCTGCAGTGCAGCAATAGTGATGGTGCACAGTTTTGCTTTCTTTTACTTATTTAATTTGTTACATTCCTCAACGTTTAGTCTTGTTATTTTGTACTAGTTAATTGCAGATGTATTGTTTTGTCCCACCTGTACCATTTAAAGTGACATGTTAAGATCTTAACTGGGAGGCACTGCATGGCCTTTCGAATTAAAAACCAAGAACACATATTTTCTCTTGCATTCTTTTACACCATTACATGAATTTCAGGAATGCTTGTCTGTTCCACTTTTCCTCCACATCTGGTAAATGGATGAACGCTCGGGAGCAGTAGGGAATTAATCTAAGATTACTTGGGCAGTGTAAGGTCAAATGAAGACATGCCTAGTTTTGTCTAGCAGGTTATATGAACATGGCTATAAATATAGTATTTTTACAATCGCAACTTCAAGGCGTTGGTCTGGGGACTCTGTCATCAGCCTTCCACCTTGCAGAGCAATAGCGGTCAAAAGGAAAGCCCCCCAACACACACACTTGTGCTGTCATGACTTAGATGGGCTGCCTATTGATGTGCATTTTATGACAATCTAGTGTTAAATGAGGTGGAAAGGTGCCTGGGGTGCCACTGAGAATCAAACAACCACCCTTGTATTTATGCGTGTAGTGAAGTAAAAGTTGTCAAATATAAATAGTGAAGTACAAATACCCCCAAAAAACTACTTAAGTAGGACTTTCAAGTATCTTTACTTTATACCACTGTACACAGGCAAATTTGCACATTGTAAAATAGAAAATTTCCCCCCTATCTGTCCAGCAGGTGTTGTGTCCTCTGTGCAATGCTAGGACAGGCTCCCAGCTGACCTGGCTGGTGTTTTCATTATAACCATTAGCTCCCTCAGTTGTTCAACTCTGAGTCATGGTTTCTTCCGCTGTTAGTGGAGATGTATAGAATACTTTATGCGTACTGGAAACACTACCAGCTGTCATGTCTTGAACACAGCCATCTAAAAATTTAGACCGGAGTGGCCTCTGGTATTTTTATTGGAAGGAAAATTACTAGTTAAAGTAGTCAACTTTTCAACTGATGCAATCCATCATTGAAGACTTGAAAATTATAGGGCCTGGATTCACTCACCACTACTTACCATAAATGAATCTCTGCCTGCTTTAACTGAGCAGCACATGAAACCATCCTCTCTCCCATCCCTCTCTTAGCAAGGTGGTGAGGGTTGGGTAACTGGTTGGCCTAGTCTGTCTTCCCACTGAGGTGTTTGGGTGGAGTGACACTTATGATACATATTTTACAGGTAAACACAGATTAAATCATTCTGGAAAGATCCAATTGTCCTTTTGTTTTGGTTCCCAACTGAATTCAGTTTGTTTTAACACACCTTGTACTGTAAGCATTCTTGATGGCAAACAATGCAAGCAGATGGTGAGTGTAAATTGTGATGTCTCACCCTGCTGGAGAAAAGCATGGAACTCATGAACTCAGTTTCTTATAGATGGCTTGAGGGTGAGAGGTACATATTTTCAGAGCCGTGATGATCTGAATGGCCCTAAAGTATGTTTGGCATGTTCACTGTAAATACTGCCTGCACTTTTTCCTTTGTTAGTAGCCTGCGAAAGCTTTATATTTATTTAGCTTTCCTTTTTGCTGCAGCCTTGCCTCTCTTATGACTGGTGCTTTCTCATGATCCAGCAGTGAGAAATAATCCAACTATGGCAGGTTTAGAGGTCCTGTCCCAAGCCACAGTGAATTACAGACACAGGTATTCTGTTCTTCTGCATCCATTCATGTCTCATTTTGTAAATGTGCAATTAAGAAGTGTTCCAAAAAGAGTGATGTCTTAGAACTTTTTGTCAGGGTTGAAATTACACGTTAGCGGAGATGGCGCCTACAGACATGGTCGCCCTGTTCTTAGCTCCTAACCAACTTTACAGTATATATTTATTGAGTGTGTTATTTCTTACATTATTTGCATTATTACCTACAGCCGAAAATAACTTTTGGATATTAGATCGGCGGTCACTCACCAGCATTTCGACCAGAAATTAGATATTTCCGAATTCTGACATTTTGCTCGTTCTAATATTTCTATATTTATTTTCCTTTATTTTCATTTTGGGGATTTGTGTGTATTGTTTTGTATTGTCAGGTATTACTGCATTGTTGGAGCTAGGAACATAAGCATTTCGCTACACCCACAATAACATCTGCTAAACATGTGTACGTGACCAATAAAATTTGATTTGACATTGGATTGGAATTCCCTAAAAATAGTGGCCTGCGCCAACATTAGTATTAAACACCTATACCTGGGGACCTTTTAGATATTTTCAATGATTAAGGGGGTGCCCTTGTTTGCTATGTTCCCATAACCCTTGTAAATGTAGTTCAAGCCCTGCTCTTCAGTGTCTCAAGTTACATACCTCGACTGAAATGTGTTCTCTCTGTGTACAGACTATGTGAGGTGTACATTATTTGTGTGTTCTTGACTGAGCCTCACCCAGATGAATGGCAGCCAGGCTTGCACAATGTGGAATTTAACCAGGTATGTGTTCTGCCCTGTGGTGTAGTGTAGTGGGATAGGGGAGGGGAGGGGTGTGGTTACTTGTTAAATCAGTAAATGAGATTGGACATTTACAATGCAATAATATGCAGCCCCGGTAGCCCACACCTTATGACCACATTAGGAAAACCTGAACTTTGAAAGATGTGATTTTGTCATCCCCAGCACTGCTGCTTTACTCAGAGAGAGTATTTCTTAGCTAGGATTATGAGGTGAGATAGGCCTACATCTATTTTAATTGAACAATAAACATGGTGATTAACATCAGAGAAGATTCCAGCATTACTACTCACAGACATTAGACAGTGTACTCAGATGATACTTTTTATAATTTCTCAACAGATGACATTGTGAACATACACAATACATCAGTGGAGGCTGCTGAGGTGAGAACGGCTCATAATAATGGCTGGAATAGAGTAGATGGAATGGTATCAAAAACATAGTCCATGGGTTTGATACCATTCCATTCACTCCATTCCACTCCATTCCAGCCATTATTATGAGCCGTTCTCCCCTCAGCAGCCTCCACTGCTATATATACAAAAGTATGTGCACCCCTTCAAATTAGTGTATTCGGCTATTTCAGCCACACCCGTTGCTGACAAGTGTATAAAATCGAGCACACAGCCATGCAATCTCCATTGAACAAACATTGGCAGTAGAATGGCCTTATTGAAGAGCTCAGTGTCTTTCAACGTGGCACTGTCATAGGATGCCACCTTTCCAACAAGTCAGCCCTGCTAGAGCTGCCCCGGTCAATTGTAAGTGCTGTTATTGTGAAGTGGAAATATCTAGGAGCAACAACGGCTCAGCCGCGAAGTGGTAGGCCACACACAAGCTCACAGAACGGGACCGGCAAGTGCTGAAGCACTTAGCGCGGAAAAATCATCTGTCCTCGGTTGCAACACTCACTACCGAGTTCCAAACTGCCTCTGGAAGCAACGTCAGCACAAGAACTGTTCGTCGGGAGCTTCATGAAATGGGTTTCCATGGCCGAGCAGCCGCACACAAACCTAAGATCACCATACGCAATGCCAAGCGTGGGCTGGAGTGGTGTAAAGCTTGCCGCCATTGGACTTTGGAGCAGTGGAAACGCGTTCTCTGGAGTGATGAATCACGCTTCACCATCTGGCAGTCTGACGGACGAATCTGGGTTTGGCGGATGCTAGGAGAACGCTACCTGCCCCAATGCATAGTGCCAACTGTAAAGTTTGGTGGAGGAGGAATAATGGTCTGGGGATGTTTTTCATGGTTCAGGCCCCTTAGTTCCAGTGAAGGGAAATCTTAACGCAACTGCATACAATGACATTCTAGACGATTCTGTGCTTCCAACTTTGTGGCAACAGCTTGGGGAAGGCCCTTTCCTGTTTCAGCATGACAATGCCCCCGTGCACAAAGCGAGGTCCATACAGAACTGGTTTGTCGAGATCGGTGTGGAAGAACTTGACTGGCCTGCACAGAGCCCTGACCTCAACCCCATTGAACACGTTTGGGATTAACAATTACATTTACATTTTAGTCATTTAGCAGACGCTCTTATCCAGAGCGACTTACAGTTAGTGAATACATATATCTTTTTTTTATACTGGCCCCCCGTGGGAATCGAACCCACAACCCTGGCGTTGCAAACGCCATGCTCTATCAACTGAGCTACATCCCTGCCGGCCATTCCCTCCCCTACCCTGGACGACGCTGGGCCAATTGTGCGCCGCCCATGCCATGAGTCTCCCGGTCGCGGCCGGCGGCGACAGAGCCTGGATTCGAACCAGGATCTCTAGTGGCACAGTTAGCACTGCGATGCAGTGCCTTAGACCACTCACGCCACTCAGGAGTAACTGGAACGCCGACTGCGAGCCAGGCCTAATCGCCCAACATCAGTGCCAAACCTCACTAATGCTCGTGGCTGAATGGAAGCAAGTCCCTGCAGCAATGTTACAACATCTAGTGGAAAGCCTTCCCAGAAGAGTGGAAGCTGTTATAGCAGCAAAGGGGGGGACCAACTCCATATTAATACCCATGATTTTGGAATGAGATGTTCGACAAGTAGGTGTCCACATACATTTGGTCATGCAGTGTATATAACTTTCAAAATAAAGAAATAGAGCTGGTATGATGCATTTTGCTGTATTTCTGTATTTTGGAAGTTATATACACTGCTCACACCCTCTTAGTATGATACTTTCTCTAAACATTATTGTCCTTCTCTGTTTGCTTGTTGGGTGGATAGCACAGTTGGAATGTGGGGTGCCCAACCTTCAATAAAGGTATATGTAGTAGTAACTATCATGATTCTTGTTGGATATGTTTTTATGCAGTGTGAACTTTGGGCCGAAGTGGCTGTTGGTATATTGTTTGGCATTACACTATAGCCTTTTGGTGTTCTGGCATTTCATCCCAAATATGTCTAGAATCTAGATATTCTATTTGTAATGACAACTAATCAGTGGTTTAATGTCATTACTAGATAATTCAATCTGCAATGTTTCAAGGTGGAAATGAATTTAGATTGGTTTGTAAGAAGTCAGTAAATGTGAGTGAGTAGCACCCTGGAATCTAACAGGTGACTGGCCCTGCTACATTTCAGTGTTCCTCCATTGGAAGTCTACCAATGAGGAATCACACTGTTATAATAATGTGTCTCTCTTAGTGTTGGACTCCCTTGATTTGGAAAAGCAGTGCCTATTCAACAAAGTCTATAAAAATCTATCTTTATTGATTATGCCCAGGTAAGACAAAGTAAATATATTAAAATATAGGAATGGAGGTGTGTAGGAATGGAGAGAAAGTGAGTGAGAGAGAGAGAGAGTGGAATGGAGAGCAGCAGAGAGGAACAGGTCTATCCAGTCTGTTCCTCTGTTCTAGTGCCTTCATGATGACACACCTGTTCATAGGGGTGGAGCTGAGACAGGTGGCTGCTCTTTAACTAGAGAGAGGAGACACGGCTAGAGAGAACTGCACTGGGACTGACAGAACACACAGCCTCCCAGGATGTTCAGCAAGAAGAAGGAGTACGACCTGGTGAAAGTCGCCCAGTGAGTCTGCCCTCCATTGCCTGAACTTTTATGTGTTTGTGTGTCGTGTTTCCTTCTCTTTCCTTCTCTTTCCTTCTCTTTCCTTCTTTTTCCTTTTCTTTCCTTCTCTTTTTCGCTGTCTCTTATTTATCTTTTTCATTGCATCCCAGCCTGCTTGTGTTCCCTGGAGGGGCGACCTGGAATCTCGTCCACTGCACATGTGGGCATTTGTTGACTGGTCTTTTCTAAGTCCAACTTGGAGTGTATTTTTAAGAGTCTGCAGTCTTCCAAGACAATGCAGTAGATGATTTAGATGAAGTATCAGATTTGATCTATGAGCACTTAGTATTGGAAACATCTCATGGCTACATGTCAAGTAAATGGACAGACCTTATATAAGCATAAAATGTATCTTATCTGCCGCTGATTGATGACGAGACAAGACAACAATTTATGTAGTAACTGTCACAATTCGTTTACTTTACTGAGAAAAGAGAAATCTCATTGGTATTTGGACTGTGTTTTATGTAACCACTGTAGTCACTTGTGTGCCTTTAGCAATGGGGTGTGACATTAAGGTGCATTGATCCTCCACATTGCTCTCAGTATTCAATAGATGGCTGCTCTGACTAATTATGTAGACAGAGCAACAATAGCTCTGATGGATAATACTATGTTACACTAAGGTGGCCTGTCCTGGTAACAAAGAGCCCAGAGCACATAAAAGCACTGGTTGAAGAAGTGTGATCTCACAGAAGTTCAGTGAGGACTGTGAGTAACAGACAGCAGATTTGGAATGTGTTTAGGTACATCGCTGGAAGACTCAGGATTTATGTTTATATAGAGAAGAGGGTATGTGCTGTTGCTTAACCCTCCCGTTGTCCTAGGGTCAAAATGACCCGCCACTGTGTTGAACCAACATTATTTAATTTTTATATTTTTTGGATCATTTGTGAGAAGGAGGCAGTGATACTTTCTTTAAAGTCTCACTGCCTCCTTCTCACAAATGATCCCAAAAATATAAAAATTAAATAAAGTTGGTTCAACACAGTGGCGGGTCATTTTGACCCTAGGACAACGGGAGGGTTAAATAGGTTCCTTTACGTCACTGAACACTGTGTCACTCACCACATGTCACTTGCGGGGACACACTCCACATCACTCCTACGCTGGGGTGTGTCTTGGAGCCAAAAGGCTGACATTATACATAGGGCATTTCTAAACTAAAGGAATGACAGGGTGTAGAGTCTGGATCCCCTGCAGCTCTCTGTCTTATAGAACCAGCAGGGTGACTTTTAGGCTTCCTTTTACTGCCTGCCTGCCACACTCCTACTCACCCTGACATGTGTGTGTGCTGTTTGCTTTGGTACTGTAGCTATGCATTATCCAACTCCTTTTAACCTTCTTTAGGATATGACAGGATATGACAGGATATGTCTGCTAACCTAGATGGCTCCTACAGCTATGTGGACTTTGTCATTTTACCACATATACTAACAGAGATAAGCAGTTGTCTAAATGACTCAGAGCTGTCCTGATGCAACAAGGCATGTATGAGATACTGGATACCATACTATTTAAACAGTAAATCTCTCCCCCCACTATCGCTATTCATTTTATTGCCCATTGGAATGTAATTGCGATTCATGGGGACATCAGTAGAATTCCATGTGCCATGTCACCCATTCACTCTAAATTCCTGAGGACACTCCTCAATAATCCGTCAATGTGAGGGTGTGTACGAATAAATAGCTGACTTTCATAACAGCGACTACTAGTAGGAATGACAGAACAATAAGTACAAGAACATACAGACTTAAAGATGTGTTGATTACTAGATGAGTGTGGATGAGTGACAGTCCTTTGTAGAGTTGGATGGGGGAGGCTGAGGAATCCTTTTTTTTCTGCCTGAGGCTGGTTCTCATTTTGATTATTCTACCAAACCTGGAATCTGGTTCCTGAACATTCAGGTTGCTCTACTGAGCTCGCTTAAATAGGCCTACTGGTTTCAACAATGTGTCAATTACACTGATGTGAATGGAGGTTTTACTTTTCTCTTCTCAGGAGCCAAGCTAATGACGTGGCCGTGCTGGTGGTGCGCATGCAGAGTAATGCAGACCAGGTGGAGAAGAATGTGCTGCGCTCTGAGGAGCTGATGGCTGTGGTAAGAGGTCCTACCATCCCTACCCACAAACTGCTTGTGTATGTAATTACACAGTTATACATACATACACCTTTACCTAACATGTTACACTGCCCTACTCAATGAAATATGCATTCCTAAATTCCACTTCATCAAGCAAAAACTTTTCAATCCCCCCATAGATATATTTATCAAGGTGCAATTCAACACAAATGTTTCATGATGGGGAGTACCTTGTGTGGCATTTACAAGTCCATTGTCTGTTTCCATTTCTGTTCCAGGACACAGTGAATGAGAAGAAGGACAGGCCCTTACTGCACCAGAAGAAGAATGCAGAGATCCTGGCTGAGGCTGAGGGGCTGCTGAAGGACCTGTTCCTGGATGTGGACCGGGCCAAGAAGCTTTCACACCCACAGGCTGGAGAGATAGAGAGCGAGTGAGTTCCAGCAAGAACACACACACACGCACACACACACACGCACACACACACACACACACACACACACACACACACACACACACACACACACACACACACACACACACACACACACACACACACACACACACACACCCTTAGAACATGAAACAATGGTTTTGTGACAGAGATACATTTCCAGAGAACGTTCTGAACACTCATGTTCTCTCTTTCCCTCTTTCAATATGCCTCTTATTTCTCTTTTTTTTTCTGGTCCTCAGTGTGAGAAACCTCCATGACCGCTGGTCTAAGGACTGTACCATGTACCGGGACCTGTATGAGGCAGTGCAGGAGGTAGAGCTCACTCCCAGGATTGACTGGACTCAGGTGCTGGAGGAGAAACAGGTGAGCCTGCCATATCCTTGGTAATACTCTATTCAAGACCAGTATGGCGTAGACGGTACTGTACTGCCATTATAGAACAACTTTGGTTGACCACTGCTTTCTACTGGTGCAACCAAACCTTTGGTATTAGCTCCTAGTTGCTTGGAGTAACTTATCTTTCAGAATGTAGTAGTAGTGGTACAAAACTGTATTATCCCCAGGGGGAAAACAGCCAAACAAAGTTAACAAGACATGTGCTTGAGGTAAACATTTAGCTGAACCCTAGAGGATTTACTGTACCTGTGTGTTGTGTGTTACAGAAGCAGATAAGTACAGAGGGGTATGGGCCCAACCTGTCTGATGTGGAGAAGCAGATTGCCTCTCATAACATCCTGCACCAGGAAATCGAGGCTTACGGCTCCCAAATGAACCGCAGCAGCACTGGCTCTCCGGTAAAGACTACAAAGCCCTTGGCTGCTTTCTTCACTCTCCTTCTCACAAAAACTAGGGATAAACTCTAAACAATGATTGTCATGTTTTGTTTTGCTCTGTCCACAGGCAAAGTTGTCTACCATTCAGAGACAGTACACAGATCTCTTGGTGAGTTATTGTCCAGAAGTTATGTAATAAACCTGTGTGTGCATTAAAGTATGGCTCTGACATGTCAAAGGGGCTCAAAATGCTACACTGTTGTGGTTGTATTTGAACCTTTGTGCCTGTGTTATCTCTCCATCGTTGACTATAAGATAGTCCAGGTGTGACTGATCTCTGTCTCTCCCCATGCTGTGTGGTGCAGGAGGCCTCCCTGTGGAGACACAGGTACCTGGCCTCTCTGTATGACTACATGCAGGGCTGCAGTAAGGAGCTTGTCTACCTGAGCGAGTACCAGGAGAGGATCCTCAAGAAGGACTGGAGCGACCGCATGCTGGACCCCCCAGGGGTGCGCATGGAGTACGAGAAATTCAAAAACAACACTCTGCTAATACATGAGAGCGAGACCATCCAGCTACAGATGGATGGGGATCGTCTCCTTGAAATGAAGCACCCTGCCAGCTCCACAATACGGGTATGTTTATATGGCTACAAAATGTAAACCTTTCCCATTGTAATAGCTGAAGTATAGGACATTGGGTTATTCATCATCTACTCTGATCTTCCCTGGGTCAATATGCTTGGTTTGTCTCAGGCACACAGCGACGCATTGCAGAATGAGTGGCAGAGCTTCCTCAACCTGTGCATCTGCCAGGAGGTACACCTTGACAACATAGACAACTACAGGAAGGTACGTCATCTCTTAACCCTGGGAAATGATGTTTCTTATGGCTTGTTGTCATGGCTCAATGTAACATTGCTCCTATGTGTGTTCCTACCTACAGTACCAGTTGGATGTAGAGACCTTGTCTGAGTCTATGAAGAGACTCAACTCTAATCTGGACCCCAAATCACTGGACAACAAGAGCAACCCAGAGATCCTGCTACAGCTTGAGGTGAGATTTGGTTTATTCTTTGTATCTAAGTTCAGTAGTTTCTATGACGTACAGCATTATTTCAATCTGTTCTCTAATATACTCTTCTGCATCTCATATCCTCAGGGTGATGAGAGAGCGATAGAGAGGAACGAACAGCGCCTCGTAGCCCTGAGGGAGTTCAGCAGCACCATCGCCCCTCTGAAGCTGCGGCGTCTCCGCCCCACCAAACCCACCCCGTGGTGTCCCTGTGTGAATGGACCAACGGAGAGGTATAAAATAGCTTCATAGAATAGCAATGTGAGAGTTCTGAGAAGCTAAAGGGCAAACTAATGTCCTGTCAATTGACAGCTGTAGAACAATATAATGATGCAAACTCCTGTCACCCTTAGGACTCAGTGTCTCAAGCAGAGAAGCTCATGCTAAAGTCCAACTCAGACAATGAGAACTGGGAGGTCCAGACCAGCACTGGGAAGACCAAAACCCTGCCTGGAACCTGCTTCCTGGTCCCACCACCAGACACTGAGGCTCTTGAGAAAGTGGAAAGGTAAAGAGAGAGAAAAGTGCACTCTCCTTATTACAATGACCCAAAACTTAACCACCGTCACAGGCAAACTGTTATGTTATTGTGTGTTTGTGTGTCCAGTCTGGACAGAGAGCTTTCTAACCTGAAGAGAAAGAGAACTACTCTGATGGCCTCCCTGAGGAGCCCCAGTGTGGAGGTGGTGCGCTCAGTGAGAGCAGGTTAGTGGAACATCACTCCACTTGTTCAGAACTTTAGCAGAAATCACTTAGTTTGAACTCACAGTGGGACCCTAGTAGATACAGGGCACTAGACTAAGTGTGGCCCTCTCCTGTCCCCTTATTTCTCACTGTGCCCTCTGCTTCTCCTCAGCCCCTGTGGCTAGTTCCCCAGAGGACCCAAAGACCACAGTGCTAGCCAGCCAGCTGGACAAGATCAGCAAGAACCTGGACCACAGTGAGAAGGACATCCTGAGCCGGCTGAGGGCCCCTCTGGATCGCAGTGACCCCACACGTGACCTGGCCAACAGGCTGAAGGAGCATGAGGTGAAGGGATCGTTTTTTTTTTTTTCAGACCACTGCAGCCTGCTACATAGCATAATTATAATAGACAGTGTGGTTCCAGAGTGTAATATCATTGGTGTGTTTCTCCCGCCAGAGGGCCACCCTAACTGTGAGGAACCTTGAGGCAGAGAAGGCAGCGGTCCAGAGAGATATGGAGCCCATCCTAGCCCAGAAGCCCCTTGGGCCCACCACCTCCGCCCTGTCCCTCAAACTGAGTGGTCTTAACAACAAGTTTGACGACACCAACGTCCTCTGTGACCTGTACAACAAAAAGTATGAATTTAGTTTACAATGTGAAATAAAAAAAACATATGTAACGGTTGGGTTGTCTTTATGTTCTTTTTTTTTATTTTATTTTTACATCCAATTCTTCAAGATTCTTCTCACTCACTAATTTCCTTTCTCTTGACCAGAGCCACAGCTTCCATGTTCCTGGAGAGGCAGATCAATATGGTGGACAACTCAGTCTCTGGCTTTGAGGAGCAGCTGGCTGAAGATGCTGCCATCCCTGATGTTCCCAACGTCCTCCAGACACGCATCCAGAAGCTTCAGGTAACACTGTTTCAGTCATATGACCACTTAAAGTTAATCACAAGTTCAATTCATGTCATTATGATGGACTCTTACAAGTTGCAGTGAGTGTTCTGTTTGATTGACCCATCCTCTTTGATCCGTCCCCTGTGTTTCTCCCTTGTCCTACAAACAGAACATGCGGAAGGATGTAGCGTTAAAGCAGGATGAGATGCTGAAGCTGAGCAGGGACTTGGAGTCCACAGAGCAGTTGAGCAGCTCCCTGCAGAAGGGCTTCCATGAGTACTGCCCAGACATCCGCCGCCAGCAGACAGAGGTCAAACACCTGAAGAACCGTTATGCCAACGTCAACAGTCAGCTACAGGAGAGGTGAGAACCCCATTTGTCCCACAACTATATGTAACAGTTATATGTGTCTTGTGTCTGTGGTTACTTCTGTGGTCTATGATATACTGATGCATAATTTTAAAAATAATATTGTTATAGAACGTTTCTGATGCAAGAGGCAACCAATAAGAATCAAGGCTTCCAGAGCTCTGTCCAATCATTGAACTTATTTTTGACCAACCTGCCTAATAATACGATCAAGCCAAGTGATGGACTTTCTCAAATTAACTCCAAGCAGAACTCTCAGAAGGTTTGTGGGTTTATTTTATTTTTGTGTTATTTTATCTCAATAAATGTGTCTGCTATGAACATCGTCAGTTTTCTGCAGTATGTTTATTTTGTTCTTATTGTGTGTTTGTTTTCTTTTCAGAGAGTGGTGGAGGACATAAAAAGGAAATCAGATGATGTGGGCCTAGCAGTGAAACAGTCCCGTGACTTGCAGAATGTCCTCAATGTGAGTTTAAAAAAAATTATCTAATCAGAGCTACCATTATAAATGTCCATATTAGTTGAATGGTTTTGGTCAATGTTGTTCTTAAAAGAGTAAACAAATATTCACCATGTCTCATAGGAGTATGAGGCCAAATCTGATAAGTACCGTGGTACACTGAAAGATGTGGATGATGAAGATGCCAAAAGACGTCACACATCCGCCATGGCTGACGCTGTGCTGAAAAAGGTATTGTGGACCTGAGAGACTGCAACAATCCTCATCCTATATTTGACTTCATTTGCATTCAAGTTGGGGCATTGATTCAAGATCCATGATCTGACCAGAGGCTGTGTGTTTCGGTTTCAGGAGAGAGCTCTATTGAACCTCTACTCAGAGGTGTCTGCAGAGAATGATCAGCTTCTCAACAAGATGGGATTGGCTAAGAACATAATTGCCCAGGTATGACACAATTACTTTGTAAAACATCAACACAGTGGATTCGGTAATCCATCATAAAGTAGTATAGGTTACACTAAATTGTCCACTGTTACCTGCTCTGAACAGAATGAAGAGAAGGTGAGCCAGGTGGTGGTGAAACAGCAGCGGCAGCTGCAGAGTCAGCAGAAAGACCTGGAGGAAACAGACGTTCTAAAGAGAGAGAGCTGGCGGATGAGATCACCAGGCGCTCCCATGCTGAGAATGACCTAGCAACATACAGAAAGAGGTTTATTTCACTGAAAAGCCGCAGAGGCGTGGAACGAATGGAGGAGAAGGAAGTTGTGCAGTACTACCGTGACCCCAAACTAGAGAGTGACCTGGTGTCCCTGAAGAGTAGAATCCAAGATGAGACTGTAAAACGCTCTAGTACCCGGACAGACATAAAGGTTGTCAATGAGAATATCATCCGCCGGGAGACTGAGCTGACAAATGTCAAACCTAGGCTGTTGACCAAGGTGTTGACTGAGTTTGAGAGGGACCCCCAGCTTGACAAGGAGGCCACCAAGCTGAGAGATGAGATGCGCAAGCTGGAGCAGGAGGTCCAGGTGAGAGATACAGAGACGGTCCACATGAAGACTGAGATCACAGTTCTGGCACAGAAGAGACCGACTATCAAGGAGAGAGTAGTGAAAAAGGAGGTGGTGAGACTGGAGAAGGACCCGGAGATGCTGAAAGCAGTTCTGACCTTTCAGACCGAGATCTCAGAGGAGGGGTTAAGATCCAAGTCCCTCAATGATGACATATTCCGCACTAGGAGCCAAATAAACACACTTGAGAGGGTCATTCCCACTATCCAGCCTAAGATTGTTACCAAGGTGCTGAAGAGGGTGGAACAGGACCCTAAACTCATTGACGAGGTCAAGACTATCCACACCAGCCTGGAAGAGGAGAACAAGATAAACAGTGATTTGATAAAGGAGCTCACCAGCCTCCAGATCCGCTACAGTGAAGTGGAGAAGCTGCGGCCCAAGCTTGAGGTCAAGGAGATCATCAATGAGATCTACAGGGTGGACCCTGAGACAGAGGTGGAGCTGGTGAGGCTAAGGAAAGAGCTGCAGGACTCTAATCGAAACCGCACTGATCTGGAGAAAGACATCGACTCAGTTATGGTGGATCTTAAAACTCTGCGTTCCCAGAAACCCAAGTTGGAGTACAAGGAAGTGACCCAGGAAGTGATTAAAGAGGAGAAGAGCCCAGAGGTCATCAGGGAAATGAAGAGGTTGAACGACCAGGTTTCCCTTCTGCGGGTCTCATATGACAGCACCCTCGATCTGCTGAGCCGCCTGCGCAAAGAGAGAGATGAATGGAAAGTCGAAAAGTCTAAGTTAGAGACAAAGCTTGTAAACAAAGAGTTGATCAAATATGAAAATGACCCACTACTGGAGAAGGAGGCTGACCGTCTGAGGAGAGATGTGAGGGAGGAAATCCAGCAACGACGCAACGTGGAGGAAACCGTCTTTGACCTGCAGAACAAGTACATCATGCTGGAAAGGCAGAAACCAGAGGAGAAGATTGTGATGCAGGAAGTGGTGCGTCTTGAGAAGGATCCAAAACAAATCCTGGAGCATGAAAAGCTGAACAAGAACTTGGATGAAGAGGTTAAATCCCGTAGAAAACTGGAATTGGAAGTTCGCCAGCTGAGAGCCCTGGTTGAGGAGAAAGAGAGAAACTTGTCACTGATGGACGACCGGCAAAAGAAAATCCAAGTAGAAATAGAGCTTAGACAGATCAAATCTCGCATCCTTGAGCTTGAAAATACCCCTCAACCCATTGCGGAGAAGATCATTATTGAGGAAGTCCTCAAAGTGGAGAGAGACCCCAAGCTTGAGAAACTAACCAATGGCTTACGCACAGACAGGGATACGGAGGAAACCAACATCAGTCGTCTGGAAAGGGACATCCGAAATCTGAAGATCAAGTTGGACATCCTGCGCAAGGAGAAATCCATTGAAAAGACTGTATATAAAGAGGTGATTCGGGTGGAGAAGGACCAGAATGTGGAGGCTGAGAGGGACCATCTCAGAGAACTAGTGTTACAGGAAAGAAGTTCCAGACGGGACCAAGAAGATGAAATCCAGAGGCTTAATACCAAAGTGACCCGGCTCCAGACCACAAAGTCAAGCACCTCTCACGAAGAAACAAGCATCACCCTCAATCGAGATTCCCTGATCAGAGAGAAGGAAAATCTCCTCAAAATATTGAGGACTTTGGAGTCTGAGAAACAGGACATAAGCATATCGTTCCAGCTGCAGTCCAAGCTGATGAGTGAGAGAAACCAGATAAACAGGCAAAGGGGCTTCAAGATGGATTCTGAGGTACAACGTCTAGAGAAGGACATCCTGGATGAAAAAGACCGGATACACCAAAAGGAGACCTATATTATGGAGCTGCAGAACAATCTGAAGAAAGAGGATCACTCTGAGACACATACCAGAGAGACCAACCTCTCCACTAGAATCAGCATCCTTGACCCCGAGACTGGCAAAGACATGGCACCATATGATGCCTACTTAGAGGGTCTGATTGACCGTAACCAGTACATCCACCTTCAGGAGCTAGAATGTGACTGGGAGGAGATCACCTCAATGGGTCCAGATGGGGAGACCTCGATTCTGCAAGATCGCAAGAGTGGAAAGCAATTCTCTGTCAGGAATGCTCTAAAGGATGGCCGCTTGACCCAGTCCGATCTGCACCGCTACAAGGAGGGTAAAATGCCTATCTCAGAATTTGCTCTCCTGGTCGCTGGGGATTCCAAACCGAAGCCTTACATTGGTCCAATCGCAACACCAAGGACACCGACAAAGACCACTGCAGCATCTTCTTTGAGCACAATGCCATCATCACTAAGGTCTTCCTACTCAAATCTCACAAACAATAGATATGGCAGCAGTAGCAACCTGAATACTTCTAGCGGTGATGAGCTCTTCCCAATCTCTGGGGTGCTGGACACCACCACCAACAGCCGTATGTCTGTGCGTAGTGCTCTGACTCGAAACCTTATTGACCCAAACACAGCCCAGAAGCTCCTGGAGGCACAGGCAGCCACGGGTGGCATCGTCGACCTCAACAGAAAGGACAAGCTCTCTGTTCACAAGGCAGTTGAGCTGGGTCTCATTGACAAAGGTCACATGCATCTGCTGCTGAATGCTCAGAAGGCCTTCACTGGAGTGGAGGATCCTGTGACCAAGGAACGTCTCGCAGTAGGGCAAGCGGCTGAGAAAGGCTGGATACCTCAGGATAGTGCCGTGAGATACATGGAAGCACAGTACCTGACTGGGGGGCTGGTGAACCCCCATAAAGCTGGTCGCATTAGTGTCCAAGATGCTCTTAACACCAAGATAATCGACAGCACAGTAGCCAAGAACCTCCAAGACAAGTCTGCCCACACCAAAGAGTTGATTGACCCCATCACGAAAGAGAAGATCTCGTACAAGGAGGCAATGGATCGCTGCAAAAAAGATGTCACTACAGGACTCTTGCTGCTCCCTGCATCCTCCAGCGGTGACTCCAAAGATGCACCAACATACTCCAACTATCGATTCTCTGGCTCCTACAGCCAAGTCTAGACATGTGGCTGACACACATGCCAGATCTAGAGTGATGCTACAGCTCCAGGTGCTAAATAGAAATATAAATTCAGATCACAACAACATAAAGAAACATATTCTTATGATGTCTTTATGGTAAAGGTAGAACATTTTTATAGTTCTGATTGTTGAAGTCAGAAAATGTCTAGGTTGTACTGTATACATTTACCTGTTCTTTAGTGATGCTATGATTCTCAAGAGTTGCTGTACACATAATTAAAATGTATGTACTCATTATTATATTTTTCTAAACAAACGTTGGTCTCTGTGTGTGATTACTCTTATATGATGGTGGTAACGGTTGAAGTTCAAGTTGTTTATTTGTCATATGGACAGGAACACATTGTGGTTGTCACGCCCTGACTCTGGGGACTCGTATTTGTTGAGTCAGGGTGTGTATTTTCTGTGTAGTATGTTCTGTGTTGCATTTTCTATGTTTAGATCTAGATCGTGTAGATCTATGTTGGCCGGTGTGATTCCCAATCAGAGGCAGCTGTAGCTCGTTGTCTCTGATTGGGGACAATACTTAGGCAGCCTATTGGCACTAGTGGGTTGTGGGATCTTGTTCCGTGTTAAGGTATGGTGTGGTGTGGTGTGGTGTGGTGTGGTGTGGTGTGGTGTGGTGTGGTGTGGTGTGGTGTGGTGTGGTGTGGTGTGGTGTGGTGTGGTGTGGTGTGGTGTGGTGTGGTGTGGTGTGGTGTGGTGTGGTGTGGTGTGCTGTGCTGTGCTGCCTTGGACGTCACGTTTAGTTTTGTTTGTTATTTTGTCGTTGTGTTTGATATTTAATAAACATGTACGCATATTACGCTGCGCCTTGGTCCGTCCCGTTCATCAACGATCATGACAGTGGTGTACTGTACACAGTACAAGGACATTCTTACTTGGATGTTCACCTCTAAACAATGGAACAACAATAAGAATAGAAAAAGGAGTAAAAAACGAATAAAATAAAAATAGAGCTCACTGGAATAAAAACTAAAAATGTAGCAGGAAGATGACCTCCAAGGATGTTCAGGGATTAGCCTTTCATGGTATAGTATTGTCTTTTCAGTAATGGTAGTGCCCCCCCTCTTTCCTGGTGTTTAGTGTGCTGCCCATTGTCAATTTCACTTCTGTGACCCAGCTGAGACCACATGATAACATGAGGATGTTCATGTTTTGACATTCTCACAAGATGGCAAAACCATACAACAAGATAGCAGGCTAATGCAATACACAGTGGATTTAATGTTGAGAGCTTCTGTGCTGCTGTGTGTCCAACCAGAATGGGCCGTTATGCCAGTAAATAAGGCTCTACAGATGTAAATGTCCCTCCCCTTGTCCTGGTGAGAGGTGAAAGGTTTTGTGGGGACTGGTGAGAGTCGGGGAAAGTGATCCCCTCTGATGGGATGTCTAGTAAACAGATTAGTTGGTTACTGACAGGGCTTTGTGGGATTATTGGACATGCGCCTGTCTGGAGGGGAAGTGTCCCCCTCCCGTAAGTAAAATGAGGTTGTAAAATGAGTGACCTGGTGCCATAAGTGGTTAAAATGATATAGGGATTAAAAACAATGACAGATTACAGAACACAGCCTAGCTATGAGAAGAATGCATTTGACGATGGTGAAGATGTCCAAATGTTTTATTGTATTTTGCACTGGTTGGTGAAATGACTTACTGTGGTCCCATGCTGAGGTAGATGACCCCTAAATTCCAAAAAGCAATTCATTTAGAAAAACCATCAAGCAACACAACTTGAATGCCCTGGGTGGCAGATTGATCATTCTAGTACTGTTCTTTTAAACAGTAGTCAAAGGTCTAAGGGGCCACTTTGTTGATTTGGCCATGCTTTCTGAATAACTCTCATAACTGAAAACACACATAACAAATACAGTACATAAATTATGGTATACATTATGATGACAACTCACTCATTGCAGTAGGAAGATGGTGTGGCATGGAATCGTCCGTCCACCTCAATGAAAGCACAGTAAGTTGTTTTCAGTCATTGTAAACAAAGCATAATGGATGACAAAAGTAATTGCAGGCCCTTTTGTATTACTGTGTGATTATTTCCATAATGCCACTGTCTTTGGCACTGATCCTGTGTCCACTGCACACAAGAGGAAGCATTTGCACCACTCTGTTTCCACTATTGGGATGAATAGGCGTCACTGACACCTGTCCTTCATTTAATGCAATTTAGTGCCGCTCACGCTTCTAACACTGATGGCTGGGGGAGTCGATGCTCTTTCATTACTGTGACCTCAGCAAACACATCATACAGCAGCACTCCTCACTAATGGCTAGAAAATATCCCAACCCTAATACATTCAGAGCAGCAAGGGAAAATGTACGCATTTCTAACCGTAAAGGATGGAATTAGGTGTTCTGTGGCTAGAATTCATTCAAACACACCATTACATTTTTTTACATTTTAGTCATTTAGCAGACGCTCTTATCCAGAGCGACTTACAGTTAGTGAGTGCATTCATAATTTTTTTATTTTTCATACTGGCCCCCCGTGGGAATCAAACCCACAACCCTGGCGTTGCAAACGCCATGCTCTACCAACTGAGCTACATCCCTGCTGGCCATTCCCTCCCCTACCCTGGACGATGCTGGGCCAATTGTGCGCCGCCCCATGGGTCTCCCGGTCGCAGCCGGCTATGTTGACATGTATGGTGGTGGTTGTCTCCCTCATTGTAGATGGGATTTAAAGAATGTGTCATGATACAATTTTAGGATGAAAAATCGGATCATGCTATAATTGCGCTTACTTTGTAGATTAGGTTCTATATAAATGAGTGAGGGGAGTTTATCTCCTTGTGCCAGATTTACCCTTCCGTGTGGGTTCAGTTGTTCACCTGGCAGGATTGTGGATGAAGACTGACAGGGTGACAGTATGCCTTAATTGGGAAAAATGTACTCTGGAAGGCTTTGCCCACTCATCACCTGTCTCTCCAATAAATACCACCTCGAGTGAGATTATCAATTTAAGCAGGTGTAATAAAACACTTAATGTAAAAAGACAACACTAATATATGGCAGTCAGTACTTTATTTCTTCTGAATTCCAAAATATTACTATTTCACCCTCACCGAAATGCACACGGTCAGGAATTATAAACACAATCTGTAACTTTCAATTTGAGTCAAAAGTCTGCCCCTGCACTTTACATTTACATTTTAGTCATTTAGCAGACGCTCTTATCCAAAGCGACTTACAGTTAGTGCATTCATCTTAAGATAGCTAGGTGGGACAACCACAGAGGTGGAAGAACGGAGCACTCTGGTTGGGGTGTAGGATATGAGCATAGCCTGAAGGTAGGGAGGAACCGTTCCCCTTGCTGCTCTGTAGGCAAGTACCATGGTCTTGTAGTGGATGCGAGCTTCCACTGGAAGCCAGTGGAGTGTGCGGAGGAGCGGGGTGACATGGGAGAACTTGGGAAGGTTGAACACCAGGCGGGCTGTGACGTTCTGGATAAGTTGCAGGGGTTTGATAGCACAAGCGGGGAGCCCAGCCAACAGCGAGTTGCAGTAGTCCAGACGGGAGATGATAAGTGCCTGGATTAGGACCTGCGCCGCTGCCTGTGTGCGGTAGGGTCATACTCTACGGATGTTGTAGAGCATGAATCACCAGGAGGGAGTCACTGCTTTGATGTTTGCAGAGAATGACAGGGTGTTGTCCAGGGTCACGCCAAGGTTCTTTGCACTATGGGAGGGGGACACCGTGGAGTTGTCAACCTTGATGGAGAGGTCTTGGAGTGGGCAGGCCTTCCTCGGGAGGAAGAGCAGCTTAGTCTTCTCGAGGTTTAGCTTGAGGTGGTGGGCAGACATCTGCCAGGCACGCAGAGATGCATGTCGCCACCTGAGTGTCAGAATGGGGGAAGGAGAAAAGTAGTTGAGTGTCATCCGCATAGCAATGATAGGAGAGACCATGTGAGGATATGACGGAGCCGAGTGACTTGGTGTATAGAGAGAAGAGGAGAGGGCCTAGAACTAAGCCCTGGGGGACACCAGTAGTGAGAGTATGTGGTGAAGCCACGTCACCTGGTAGGAGCGGCCTGTCAGGTAGGATGCAATCCAAGAGTGTGCAGAGCCTGAGACGCCCAGCCCTGAGAGGGTGGAGAGGAGGATCTGATGGTTCACTGTGTTAAAGGCAGCGGACAGATCTAGGAGGAGGGTGAGAACAGAGGAGAGAGAGTCAGCTTTGGCAGTGCGGAGAGCCTCCCTGATACAGAGGAGAGCAGTCGATGTCGAGTGACCTGTCTTGAAGCCTGACTGACATTCTGAGAGAGATAGCGAGAGAGTTGGTCAGAGACATCACGCTCAATTGTTTTGGAAAGAAAAGAAAGAAGGGATACCAGTCTGCAGTTTTTGATGTCAGAGGGGTCAAGTGTTGGTTTCTTGAGGACGGGAGCGACTCTGGCCATTTTGAAGTCAGAGGGGAGGCAGCCAGTGGTCAGGGATGAGTTGATGAGGGGAGTGAGGACTGGGAGAAGGTCTCCAGAGATGGTCAGGAGAAGGGAGGAGGGGATGGGGTTGAGCGGGCCGGTTGTTGGGCGGCCGGACCTCACTAGTCGCAGAATTTCATCTGGAGAGAGAAGGGAGAAAGAGGTCAAGTCGTAGGGTAGTTGTTCTGTGTGAGTGGGACCAATAGACTCAATAGGCTGAGTGAATGAGGAGCTGATGTCTTCAACCTTCTTTTCAAAGTGGTTGACAAAGTCGTCTGCAGAGAGGGATGAGGAAGGTGGAGGATTAAGGAGGGAGGAGAATGTGAGGTTTGAAATTTGGAGTGATAGAAAGTAACTTTAGCAGCGGATACAGAGAAAGAAACGGTAGAGAGGAGGGAGTGAAAGGATGATAGGTCCTCCGGAAGTTTAGCTTTCCTCAATTTTCGTCCTGTTCTGTATGCTCGCAATGAGTCACTTAACCATGGAACAGGAGGGGAGGGCCGAGCCGGCCGGGAGGAAAGGGACAGTGCAAGTCATAGGATGCAGAAAGGGAGGAAAGTAGGGTCAAAGAGGCAGAATCAGGAGACAGGAAGGAGAAGGATTTAGCAGAAGGGAGAGATGACAGGATAGATGAGGATAGAGTAGTGGAAGAGAGAGAGCGAAGATTGCGACGGCGCATGACCATCTGGGTAGGGGCTGAGTGGATAGGGTCGGAGGAGAGGGAGCCAGAAAAGGAAACAAAGTAGTGATCAGAGACCTGGAGGGGGGTTGCAGTGAAATTAGTAGGCAAACAGCCTCTAGTAAGAATGAGGTCAAGCATTTTTACATTTACATTTACAGTCATTTAGCAGACGCTCTTATCCAGAGCGACTTACAGGAGCAATTAGGGTTAAGTGCCTTGCTCAAGGGCACATCGACAGATTTTTCACCTAGTCGGCTCGGGGATTAGAACCAGCGACCTTTCGGTTACTGGCACAACGCTCTTACCCACTAAGCTACCTGCCTGCCTTGTGAGTGGGAGGGGACTGGGAAAGGGTGAGGTCAAAGGAGGCAAGGAGGGGAAAGAAAGAGGTGGAAAGAAATGAATCGAAGTCAGACGTAAGGAGGTTGAGGTCGCCTGGAGATATCAGGAGTCCTCTAGCTATAGATTGAAAACTGCTGTCCAGTAGTCTTTCCTGTCCAGTAGCTGGCCACGTTCACGCAAGCTTTAGTTCTGGGTCGTGGCAAATGTTAGGCTGTTTACACAGGTAGCCCAATTCTGATCTTGTCCCACTTATTGGACCAATCAGATCAGCCCTTTTGCCAATAAATGGGCAAAAGATCAGAATTGGGATTCCTGTGTAAACGCAGCCAAAGTATGTGTATGATGTTGTGTATTCTTATGACTAAATATGGTTAAATTAATCAACAGTAAATTAAATTATACATGCTCAGAAAGTTAATAAATGATCATCTTTATTGTATTTTCTAATTACAAAAACAGTACAAAAACATATTTATTAAAGATATGATTGGTTTCAAGGGTAAGACAGGTTCTGGTGGAGTAAGAGAATATATTACATGGTTTGATCAACGCTCTGCACATATGACCCAAAGATAAATGAATAGACAAGCAGTTTCAGTAACAAATTAATCCAAATTGGTGTGTATGTAGCCTACTTTTCTCATGGTATGAAAACAGGCTTGTTAACTTAGGTCACTAGATCTACTGGCAGTCCAATGAAAGGATCCTCTTGTAAATCCTCAGACGTTTACAATAGCTAATGCCCACTAATAGAGATAAAGAGGCACGGTTGAGCTGCTAAAGCCTGGTAGTCAATGACGTCAGTCCATACCGTCAGAGATGAGGTAAGGTGGGGTCTTGCAGCCCAAACCTTCAGACAAAACCTATGATAAATAAAATAGGAACATTTGCAGTAAAAAGATAATCTCACACAGACAGAAGTCACACAATATTTGTTCTAACATTCATTAGCATGTGGCTAGTTAACGTTGAAATATTCACATATTAAATAACATTACATATCTGAAATTAAAGACTCCCTGCATTGGTCATGCATGTATGGTGTGCACTTTAGACTACCATCTTCGATATAAATGTAAATGTATACGTCAGTTTATTTTACATCATAGTTGATATGTACAGCAGGAATCTAATATCTTACTCAGTAAAATAATATTTACACATCAGCAGGCTCAGGCTCAGTCCTCTGAGTCTGTTCCTCCAATAACAATGCAGTCTCACTCTTCTGAATTGGTTCCTCCAATAATAACACAGACTCAAGCCTCTGAGTCTGTTCTTCCAATAATAACGCAGTCTGAGGAAAACCAATAGCTTCACTGTTGCGGCGCATGAGGGCATGGCCCCTCACAGGGTACTGCATCTCTGTGAAGGTCAGTGATGCCACCGTGATGGAACAGCGGCCCTGCACCTTGAAGCCAGACTTCTGGTAGAAGGGAATCAGGAAGTCCTCGCACATGAGCACTGCACGGCGCACATAGGGCAGGCAGCGCAGGTACTGCAGGTAGCGCCACATCAGGATAGGGCCCTTGCCCTGCTGCCGGAAGGTCCGGTGGACTGCCAGCACATGGATATGAACTGTGGAGCCTTTGGGCTTGTGAAGAGTTAGGGCTTCCTGCAGCAAAGGAAAAATGCAAATGTAGCTCAAGCAGAGTGCATTCAATAATATGTACAGTGATGTAATACAGAGCACCTGAGTTTGAAAAACTATCAGTGAGTTAATAAAAACACAGTAAGATATAGAGTAAATGACCTATGAATCAATAGGAAATTATATAACATCATAGAAGGTGTCTTACTAGGGTGAGCCTGTCCTGGTCCCATAGGGACCCAATGATGAAGGCTACTAGTCTCCCCTCCTCAAACCAGCCCATGGACAGCTCTGGACACAGCGTGAGGAAATGACGGACCTCATCAAGGTGGAGCGGGCAGTCTCCTGACACAGAGATGAAGGCTGGCGGAGGAAAAGAGAGAGACACGTTTTCATAATCCTTGGATTTACTGTATATAAGAATGCCAAGGCGGATCCGTATCAGTGCATTAAAGCCAGAACGAGGGATAAATACAAAGTGTTATGGAAAGCAAGAGACAGACTAGAGCGCCGCAGTCAACGTGCGTAAAGCTCATGGAGAGGCTGTTGGCACGAGTTTTACGCGCACCTTGAGTACCCCTGTTACCACTCATACATTGCATATTCGTGCCATTAATTCATAACACATAATACATACACACATTTATAACTGAATCTATGGACAATTTACCCTCTTTCTCGATTTCGAACACGCTGATGGCATCTTGCGTGTTGAGCGGTCGGAACTCGCTTGCTGGCAGTGTGTGTCTTCTTTGGCGCCCAGGAGAAACAGATGGGGATAGGCGCGGTTTCAGGAAAGGCAGGGCGCCCACTAGTGACATTTTACAACTTTTATAACTCCAGTTGGATTACTTCGATATTCTTCTGTTCCTTCTCTAGTGGTTTGATTGCACAAGTCTTCTCTCTTGGCTGTTATGCGCAGGTTAATCTTCAGTTTTCCTCCTCTTGTTGGGACAGCCTGTGCACAGATGACCAAGAGTGAGTAGAATCCGTATTTATAGAATGTGGTCCATGTAGATGTGAGTCATTTTACCATTTCGAATATGAATAGTACGACGTCGGTGCTCATGAATGAAATAATGGAATTTGGAGCGAGGGAGAGTGGAGAGCAATTAACCAAAACCAGAAATTAAGCGACCTGAGGTCAGCTGCTTTACGCACAAATGGCAGTGTTGTGACAACCTGTCTATTAATTGTCTAGAGAATTAATGTAACACTGAGTAGAGAATTAACACACTGAATGTAATGAATTTACAATATATGTTTTTTCCTCTGCCATTCGATATTTGATTGCAATCATATGCAGATACTCATATGCAGATATAGTCATTTGCAGATACTCTGAAATGACATGGTAACCCACAAGAGCACTGTAACTGAAAATAACGTTGCATTACTTACCTGATGCAATCTCAGCAGAACACTCTCTCTCCCTGTCTTATTGTCTTATCTCACCCTCTCTTTATATCCTTCTCCCTCCTCTCTCTCTCTTCCGTGCCCTGAAAGACGTCCACCTCATTATAAAGCCAGTGAGTATTACTATGTCACGTGACGGGATTATAGAAATTGTTTCCACAACTCGGCGTATTAGCTTCTAACGTCATACCTTGAGTTTGACTGACACATGTCAAAGTGGATATTCTCCTGTATATTTGGGAGATATAGGCATGGAGTAATTGTGGTCAACTCTTGCTCCAGCCAAGTTATGTATACCCGGTCTGATCAGTATAGGCCTACCAATTATATGCTTTAGAGGTTACTCTCTCAACAGGTGGATATTTAGAATGGGTTCCATGGCTAGAGGGAGATAAGCTATTAGCAGTACTTACATTGGAACACTGCCATCATGAGGATAAGATTAGTATAGTCCTAAAAGCAGAACTATAATACACCCTCAAATATACAATACCTGTAATGGCCAATATTAACCACTGGATTAACATTTTCACTTAATATAAAAACTAAAAAGACAACATTGTTGATGCTCTCTGGAAAAGCTGGATGCTAATAATGAACAAGACAGAACTCTTGAAGAATGTTGGAATTTTATTACCATTCAGACAGTTGATACAGCAGGATTCATGTATTTAGTTGTGGTTCTTACTAAATATAGATCTCTCTCCAACATGGGAATGATGACATAGAAAATGACATGAAAGCAATGAGAAGACTATAGCAGTATTTGAATATCAATAACAGTACTACAATGTAGTCACTCCACAGTCCACCCTACCAGCCAAGGATACAGGACAGAAAAGATAACAGTAGTTCAACACAATTGCAATTACTCCACTCACATGTGTTGAGACCAGTTGTTTTGTGTACAGATTTCATAACAGTCTGTATTGGTGTACAAGTCTCTTGCCACTAGGGTCAGCCAGGGTCAGCAATGGATGTCCTCGTCTGTTCGGTTGAGGAGAGATTATGCTCTCCTCAACCGAACAGTCTAGCATGAGGTTTTTGATAATCAGATGGAAATATGATAAGTGATTGTAGTTTAATTCAAAATGGATGTTGTTTTCATAACCTGCATACCAGCATGTTAGTGAATCAATGCAACCAAACATACAAAAAATGAAAGTGAGTTATAAGATTTTATACAGTACTACTGTATTGTACCATAGAAACAAGTGTGCAAGAACTTCCACCACTTGCACTGCAATGACTGGTTAAAGTAAATCCAATAGGGGGACCCCTCACACTGCATAAAGAGCAGTGAGGCGTCCCAGAACGGGCCACATTGAAAGAATTTGCATAGCTAATCTCTCAATTTGGATATGTGCTTTTCCTTGTGTCTGCATGGTCTATGGCCTTGTCAATACCACCGGCAGAGCCTGACAAATGAGGACTAGGTAGGTAGATAGGTATGTATGGGGTGAAAGGTACAGTACAGTATGTTTAATATTATTATTATAAATTATTTATCCTGCTACCAGTCACTTTCTCCTAATCCCAGTTTACATGTACATATCTAACACAATACTCCAGTATCCCTGTACATTGTAAATGTGGTACTGGCACTGACCCTGTATATAGCTTCCTCTCCTATTAGTTATTTCTCATGTTTTTGTTCCCTTGTTTTTTTATAAATTTTTTATATTGAATACTGCACTGTTGGGTAGGGCTGGCAAGTTAAGCATTTCACTGTACTTGTGCATGTGACAAATACAACTTGAACTTTTATTTATCTAAAGGCATGTCAAAGTCAGGTACAGGCACAGAAATGGAAGATTGAAATCAGAATGGGAGAAGTTAATATTACATCTGCAGTCAGCGTACCTTCAAGTAGAGTCATTTTAAGCATCCTTTTAGATTCATTATACAGTACATTAAAACCATTCCACCCATATGACATTTTGAGTCAAACCAAACCAAGGGTGTGCTCTGGGATTAGTTAAGCCAGTAGTTGTTATACCTCTGGGGTGAACCCGACCTGGCATGAACTGGTGCGAGGAGAACTGATGATAATGCTCACATTTGACCTCGTCTCTGCTCCAGTGCACTAATGCTCATCATCTCCGCCCTGACAAAAAAAAGGCCACAGTGGAGAGCACAGCACTCTGGCCTGGTCACTCCAGCTCCTATTGATCGAGTCAATTTGCAAAACCCTCTGAACCATGCAGTGCTGCGTAGTGCAAAATCCTGTTTCTCTTCTTAGTGTGTGCTTGGACAGAAAAAAACGGAAACATTTTATATTTTTTTCTATCAGCTAGTATTTTTCATTCACCCATAAAGCTTAAGAATAAGGACACATTAGGTGCTGATGGCTCCGAAATCTTGTGAAGGAGGAGGGAGTACAATCTTAAGACAGCTAGAAGAGAGGGATCATATGTAGCAGACCATCCCCCTCCTTCTTGCTAAGTGCTGCAGATCTGAAAGGAAGTGTCAAGCCTGTGTGTGTGTGTGTGTGTGTGTGTGTGTGTGTGTGTGTGTGTGTGTGTCAGGAAGGAGGTGGTCCAAGAAGCATGTTGAGTAGGAGACAGGCAAGATATATTAGAAGGTAACCTCAGCTGGCCAGGTTCCTGAACCTCCAGGCTGCTTTAACACGACCTCACCAGCACCTAACCCCTTCCACCCCATCCATTAAACATAGAGGTAAAGTGGAGGTTTTCACTGATGAGAGAGAGAAGAGTAACCTAATATCATTGGTGGAGGTCTACAATGCTGCATTCTCCCACGTTGTGCTGTATAAAGTATATCATGAGGGGAGAAGGCCTTCATGTCAGGCCCGTGTCTCATCCTCCACAGAATGATTAGCCCGGGGCTTGATAGCGGAAGTAGAGCTGGTCGCCTGCCCCATCCTCGTGGGACAGAAGAATGTGCTTCTCTTCACGTGTGTCACACTTATTAAGTCAGACAGCGGAGCACACAATGCACTCCTCAGCTGTGGGGCCCTCCCTACTAAACACATAACTCACCACACCCTCTTAGCTGAGACCAGCCAGCTGCAAGAACATCCATGGCTTTGACCCTGAATGAAGCATGGAGAGGCAAGGGAGGGATCTATAAAAAAAATAGGACACAGAGATAGATACTGAATGTATCTGTGGAAAAATAGAGGGGGGATTTTCCAAAGGCTGATATAATGTCTTTGGCACTTTGTATATACAGTAGACAGAGTAAGAAAGGGAGCGAGTAGTCAGAGCTGTGGGGAGGACAGACGCTCCGAGTAGATTCTCAGCCTGAGATGAGCCTGGCGATTCCTTCATGAACCTGGGCCTGTACTGGCCCGTACTCCACCATCTCCCCGTCCACAGTGATCGCTCCCTCGGGGGAGAGAGGCTCCAGGCGAAAGGCCTTCACCCTCTCGTACACAAGGTGTGGGCAGTCAATGGCCAGGTGGGCCCCCTTCTCCATGGCCATGAAGAGTCTGAGCAGGGCTAGCCGGGAGATGCCTGCACGCACATACAACAGGTGGATGAAGCCGTCGTCTGCTGCGGCCCCAGGGGCGGCAAACATGTCCTCAGCCAAGTGGGACTGGAACATTGCCAATACCAGTACAAAGTCTTCCTCATTCACTACTGTCCAATGCTCAGGCACAGGCTGCTCCAGGTCTGCTAGGAGCGAGTCAGGAGGCCCCTTCTGGTTGGCTGGTTGGGGCTCCGTCCTCATGGTGGTGATGGCATTGTTGGAGGAGTTGTGGGCGGTGTTGTGGTTGGAGTTTGTGCTGTGGTTGTGGCGAGAGTTCTGATTGGGGGAGCTGTTGGGCCCACAGGGTAGAGATGAGCAGAGGGAGGAGTGCTGGGGTGTGGAGGGAGGGGCATGGGCCTTGGTGCCCTGGCCTGGCTGCAGGGCCTCCTTGACAGGCAGGTATGCCAGCCTACCCTGATACACCCTGAGGGAGGCCAGGCGCACCAGCGTACCCACCAGGAAGCGCATTGCGCCCACGAGGCGGTATTTCTCGCTCTCGATGTCGATGTCGGCCACGAAGCCCCAGGCCAGGGAGAGGAAGGAGAAGATGCGTTGGCTGGAGGCCAGGTGGACAGAGACCAGGTCCAGCCGAGACACCAGGCCTTTACACAGCAGGAAGCCACAGCTCAGCAGCAGCTCCTCACCCCAGGCCGGGGAAGACCTGCAGGGAGTAGTAGTCAGCTCACAGTAGACTGGGGCAGTTAGGTATCAGTCTGTGGTTCAATTGAGCCGGAGCTACTCCTTCACCTAAAAGTAATGACCCTAACCCTAACCCTAGAATGGTAATACATTGTACTTACAGCAGTAACCCTCACCATAACCCTAACCCTACCTTCATGGCCACACCCCGGTTCAACCCTAACTCTAACCATAACCCTAAAGCTAACCCTAGGTTCATGTCCACACACCGGTTAAACCCTAATCCCATTGTTTTAAAGTAACTGTCCAGTGAAAATCTCACTTTTAAGTTCATATTCTGCTAACTCTTACCCAAATAAGGTTGTTGACTCGTCCTATACTCATTTTTGTGGCCAAAGTATAACTTGGAAAAAAACACTTAATTAACCCCAACTAAAACTATCTCAAACTCACCGTTTCAAAAATGCTTGCATCTCCTCATAGAGTATGATGTCATACTCCTGAGGAGGATGAGCTGACCAATCAGCGGTCTAGAGGAGGATGAGCTGGCCAATCAGCAGTCTACTCACATTAATATTTGTAATGACCGGTATACCGTACGCCCACACCATTCTGTTGTTGGGGTATGCCCACACCATTCCAACACAGAAAAGCTGCTTTTTAACATTCTTAATTACCATTTTATGGAAGGAAAACTATTTAACTCATATTGTAAGTAATTATAGGTCATATTTCATAGAAATCTGGAAACACTGGACAGTTACAGTACTTTAAACATAACCATCTGCACTGTCTGACTGTAAGATAATGGGGTTAGGGTTGAACCGGGGTGTGGACATGAAGCTAGGGTTAGGGTTGTTGCTACGGTTAGCTGGGTTAGGTTTGAACCGGGGTGTTAGAGTTAGGGTTGTTCATAGGTTGCAAAGCTTTATTAAACTGTGATAGATATCTGATGTTATACCTGTGTATTTTGTTGTTGTTATCTGTTGATGTTGTAAAAGTAGGGGGCTCATATTTTACATATTTCACAAACAGCAGTAATAAAGGCGGTCCAGTAATAAGACACTAGTAGTAGTGCACCGAATTTCCAGTTTCTCTAAAACCCATTACTAAAAGTAGTTATCAGCAACCCTCAAATAATCCCTCTTCTTGGACTTTATGAAGTGTGAAGCTGAAGCAGACACTGGGACTCATATCTCTCCCCTGTCTCTGGAGAAATGTGCCTACTCTGCCCAGTCAGCCAATGTGATAATTACACCCATAGAAATGGGATAAATCACCTTTGTCCAGGCCGGTTTTCCTATCGTATTCCATTCTACTGTACTCTATGCATTTAAATGTCTCATTAGTGGACTTACTCAGTGTAGTGGTGGACGGAGGCTGCCAGGGCGTTTCCCGAGCCCCCTGGTAAGATGCCCAGTGGTGTCTGGATGGCCTCCTCCCAGTCCTCTCTCTCCAGAAGACCATTCAACACCTGACAGGACAGGCAAACACACACAAACAGCATCAGGCCATGATCCTCCAACTGAGAGTTGTACCCCACAAACCCCACTGCTTATTCAAACAGTCTTAGGGAGACAAGTTAGCTAGGCTGGAAATGTGTTAATGCGGTGTCTATACTTGGCGCACCTCGAACAGCAGCCCGT
Source organism: Coregonus clupeaformis (assembly GCF_020615455.1). NCBI lineage: Eukaryota > Metazoa > Chordata > Actinopteri > Salmoniformes > Salmonidae > Coregonus > Coregonus clupeaformis. The sequence continues at coordinate 179,497 of NW_025533555.1, forward strand.
CTCCTGACAGGATGACCAGAGCGTCCCACTGTGACAGATCAGTCTCTCTCACCAGGTCCCTCGCATGGTTCTGGTGCTCTGTGGGGAACAGAGAGAAACGCCATGAGAGAGAGGGACAGGGAGAAGGAGGGAGGAAAGAGAGAGAGAATAAGATCCGAGAGATGACCTCCCTTCACCAGAAGCCCCCAGGGAGGGATCAGTGAGATTAGAGAGAAAAGGGATTCAATGCCCCTCTATCAGTCCAAACATATCACATTAAACCATGCAGTGACTATTCAACTGGCCGATGGCAGTCTTCAAAGCAGCCAGGCCTTAGTACAAACATCTGCCACTGGTGTGATGGTTAATGTGACGACTGGGGCCGACTCTTGTTTGTTTAGTGGAGTTTTTATTGGAGATGTTCTTGAGACAGTCGCGCTGCAGGGGGTCTTATTGGATTACCCCTAAGCACAATGTCTAGTACCATTCTGCCAGCTGAGACTTGTGTTCTGCAGCAAAGATCTGCTCTGCTAAAGGCAGTACTGTGTTTGTTTGTTTCTGCAATTGTGTGTGTCTATGCCTGTGACTGTGTGGGTGTGTTGAGGCATTGTCATCACAAGGGCATTACTTTTTTGCTTGAGTTACCATATATTTAGAGAATTGGAAAAACGACCAGAAAACTCAATTTCTCTCCTCCTCCTCTTCTCCTCCTCTGCTAACATAACATTTACCTGTCCCCTAGCCCTCTCTCACCCACTGAGTCTCCTTTAAGTCCATGCTGTTTGGTATGTGTGGGGAGACAGAGAGCAGTGATGTGGTCCTGTGGTGTCAGGCAAAAGCAGGGGGAGGCTGGTGCGGCTGACTCAGCATTCTATGCTGCTGGCTTGAGGCTGAGGCTGCACTTCCCAGCCATCTCCTTATTCACAGGGTCACTGCCACACGCAAACACACACAAGCATGGGCTACCGCACCAAGTCCCATTAAACAGGACACACTATTTCTATCTCATGACTTTCTGGATTTTATGTAAGCTATAGCTTGGTAGCTACTCTCTGTTAATGTAATATGAACCAAGGTCCCTTTTGGTTTAGGATGATACCAACGCATGCCCAATAGAACTGTTTTCTGCTCTCAGTTCCTGAATACATAGCTACTTGAACATTGAACTGTTTTCCACATCAGTTCCTGAGGGAGACACACACATGCAGGCGCACACACGCACATGAACACACACCACAGAAATCCCCAGATTCACACCCTCTCTGAAACACGATCCTCTCAAGTGTGCCGTAGTCCTCTGGCATAGACTAGTAGGTGACATGATAGTTCTGCAGGGCTCCATTCCCTAAGTGGAGGCAGGCAGGGCGGCGAGGTGGCGCTGGTTAATCCACTCAGACAGGCTAGCTACAGTACCCAGGCAGCGGAGGGGAGGCAGTGCTAGCTGAGCGCTAGCTGAGAGAGCCTCGGTGACCCATATTTTCCCAGCCCCAGCTCCCAGCAGCCCCAGGTCGGCACCGCCACGCCGACCGTCGGTAATTAGACTGTCTTTTTTCATCACCATCCAGATGCTAACCTTCCCCATGTCCCCTAGGACTGCACTCACACTCTTTCTCCTCTCTCTCTGTTCTCTCCTTTTTCAGTTCTTTCAAAGATTAAGACGACATTGAACAACTCGTAGGTGTCTTGGTGATGGTTTGTAACGATGGCAGAGATAGCTTCTTGTCAGCTGTACTGGGAGCTGGTGAAGTATAGGTGGTGGGGTTGATGTGTAGCTGAAGTGATTTTTAAAAGGCTTTCTGGCTCCTTGGATTGTTCCTGCTCGCTCAAAGTGACCTGACTTTTATTCAGTGAAAGGTTATGCAGAGTTCAGTGACTTTGACCTCATTGCTACTGTAAGTGAAAAACAGTTGAGAGTATATAATACTGGGAGCAGGGGATCCGACAGGACAGTGCAGAGTCACACACTGTGTGTGTGTGTGTGTGTGCGCGTGTGTGTTTGCATGTGTGCGCAATCAGGGCAGTGAGATAACAGGGCTCAGGGAGGTAGGTGTGTAACCAGTGTGTGTAGGGGACTGACCAGTGATGACCAATGTGTAGGGGACTGAAGCCTCGGTGAGCATGGGCTCGATGTGCCCGGAGAAAAGCTGGAGCGCCTGGCCCCGCCCACTCTGGGGGTTCACCAGCACCATGACCCTGCAGGGCCGCCGTACCTCAGAGTACACCACACCTGAGAGAGAGCGCGCGAGAGAGAGAAAATAGAAAAAGATAGCAATAGAGAGAGATGTAGATCAACAGAAGAGGGAAGAAGGAATAGTTGGTGAGTTGGTATTCTCAAGCTGTCATGGGAAGAATTGCTCCACTTAATTTTCTAGTATCAAGGAAACATCAATCATGTGACTCTCCATTGTCCTTCAAAATGTTTTACTGACATCAATCTAAGACATCTCAAAGAGGTTATGAAAGGGGTCTCTACCCTATAGATCCCTTGGCAGAAAACCATTGTTCAAAAAGACAGCATTAAACAGTGATGCCAAGGGGAGTGACACCCTTCACTCACAGATGGTGCTTGAAGTTATTGTTTTTGTGATCCACTTATTTTCCCCCAGAAATGTAAGTATTACAAAACACATGCTCACCTCAAGTAATTCGCCTAATGTTGTAGTTGAAGACATGCTCCGGAACTTTGGCGAATACTAAGTATATTTTAAACCTGCCGCTTTGGGCTAGATGTGTCACTCTGTAGATCATACATGCATAATCTATGAGCAGAATTACTGTTCTACCTCAATTAGCCACAAAATCGGGGACCACTTTTGGCTCATGAGTGCTACTTTCAGAACTACTGGCTAAGAAGTACACAAAAGTACTGGAGAATTTCTTTAAGTATGCTCATCTTTAGAATTATTACTAGACACCAACGGAATAATTAAAAGCTGGCAGAACTTGTTCAGCTGTTGCAGAGTGGCATGAGAGATAATTTCAGAGACAGTTGTTGTTATTTAACTCAGGATGAACTCCTAGCCTATGATACTGTAGTTACTATAGATGCCCTTGTCTTTCTGCACAGGGGACACTGTCTTCTCAGAGGCCATAGTGAATCACAAGAGAGAGATGTAGGGCTGTCCCCGACAAAAAACAATCTTGGTCGACCGAGAGTCGTCTGTTCTTTCGACCGATCAATTGTTCCAAATTTTAAAACGTGTATTTTTCCATATATAGACACACCCTATGTTTGAATAAAATCAACTATATATAGGCTACTGAGCTTGTCTGATGCTTTAAGCACTGCGATTAAAAATGAAGACACACAAATTACTAAAGAGGGAGCCAGAGATAAATATAGCCTAACCAGAATAAAAAAACCTGTTCCCGACCCGACCCTCCTTCTCTCGCTGCCCGCTGCTGCTGGGCTTTGCAGATTCTGCCATTATGCTCCTGAAGTTGCCGGTAATAGGATACACCAGCGGTTGGCAACCTTTTCCATTTGGAGTGCCAAGTTATCGTACCATTTCTACTGATCTGCATGCCAGTTATGATTTTCATATGTACATTTTTGTGGAACAGTTTCATTTCATTTATAATAAAGGATTCATGTCTCAAAATCAATGTCATGTGGTTAATCACAATTCTATCTAAATAAAATGATACAAATCTAAAAGTAACTTCTATTGCCATTGTCAATATGTAAAAATATTCTGGGCCCTCAGAGTTTCCCTGTGCCAGTGAGCTCCGGACAAAACAGACACAGCTGTAGGCTATTTGCGCAAAGGATAAGAAGTAATCATTTTTTCCCCTTTTCATGCTGAGTGGTTTTCAAAAGGGAGCGATTTTTCAAATAGGCTACGTTGAGGAACTATTGTCATTCTCAATGGATGTAAAAACAGACTTTGTTTACTTGCTGTTTGAGGCAAAGAAAAAATTACTTTGAGAAGCTCCACAGTGATGGTGAGTTAAGACAATCAGAAATAGTATCATATCCCCAAATGGGCACACTTATAGGCCTACATTTGCACGCAGGCCAGGTAGCCTAGGCCTACTTCTATGCGTAATCAGGTGCGTGTCCTTACTCAAGATTGACAGGAGCACTCCAAACAAAAGACAGTGAATAAATTGACAACTCGTAAATGGAATGAAATTAACCAAGTGTAGCCTAGGTTGTGCGCTCTGCAAACAACGTTTCCACTCCTACAATGACAACGGTAAGACTGTAATAATAATATATCTTTTTGTATATGTTTTTTGGAGCTTACGCCACCTGGTATTCCCAGACAATCTCCCGTCCCAGTACTAACCAGGCCCGACCCTGAACAGGCATGTTCAGGGTGGTACGGCCACAAGCATATTTATTTTACCCTGTTTTCTCCCCGAATTAGGTCCCTTGGCTCATCTCTGCAACTCCTCAATTGGCTCGGGAGAGGCGGAGGTCAAGTCATGCATCCTCCGAAACATGATCCTCCTGGCCGCCTACTTCTTATCACACTGCTCACTTAACCCGGATTTCAGCCGCACCAATGTGTCAGAGGAAACACCATTCAACTTGGATGCTTTTTGATAATAATATATTGAAATCATTAACATAAATTACCATAACAAACATTATAGATTAGAAATGATGGTAATTAATGGTAAATGTACTACTGGTGATACTGTGGACTGCCATCCCCGCGGCCTCTGCAATGGATTAGTCCACTCAAACAGGCGTGAATCAGACAGGTGTCTCATGTGACATTTTTTTAATATACATTTGCCACTGCTCGACTAAGAAAATCTTGGTCAACCAAAAGTCTATCGACCAAACAATCGACCAGTCGACTAAATGGGGTCAGCCCTACAGAGACTACACTTTTTTAGTGGTTATGAGTGGTACTTCAGACTCAAATGAACCCTGTCAGACATTATCAGTACCGGATCAAGGTTGGCAGTTGAGCATTACCCTCTGAACCCTGCAGCTTCCCATTAGAAGAAAACAGGCCCCCTGGGGCTCCTTGTGGCCCCCCAGTGAGTGTGAGTCCGGTCCTGCTGGGCATTGGGACCGGTCCCATGGGCCTAATTGGAATCCTGGGAGCAGTGGAAGAGCCAGCGCGCTGCCCTGTGAATGCCATCCTGTAGCCTCATGCCAACAGGACTGGCACCAGGACATCCTTACCCTGCTGTGCCACTGTGCCTACACACAAGGCCCCTCTGTCTGGTTCATGCCCAGTGCCATCTGAGCGGAAGTGGCCTCCCCTGTCCCTGTCACCGCCCAGAAACGCAATTACCAGCCGGCTGACCTGGAGTGGCACCTCCTACTCATTTGGCTCCTGTGCAGGGACAGCAGAGGTACCAAAATATCTCAAAGTGAGGTGTGAAACCAACAGAAAGAGCAGTATTAAGACAGTATCAAAACACAGTCTTGCTAACTCTTCCCCATTTATTCAAATGGTTGCCATTGTCTTTTTTTATTACTCTACACAATGTGGCTTTTGTACACAAAAGTCTCTGACTACATGTCTTTCAGACACAATGGTGGATGCTGCCGTTTGGTACATTACTCTTGTTTATTAACAAGTTCTAGGGTCTGTTTTTGCACTCAAGTGTGGTCAAATGAGCTCTATAAAATGCCCTCAATACAATGTGCCAAATAAAGGTATCAATAAAACAGTTCAGGGATGACAGAACGATTGTCGCCTCCTCAGAGGTCAAAGCCAATGCTGTAGTCCTTGTGCCTCAAATACAGAGGCGGTTTAACATCCTCCCATGACAGCTTGTGAGTAGGAATTCAGTACCGTCTTTACCACCACAGAACATGAGATATTTCCATGTAAGGAATGTCATGCTCTGCTATATTCTGTTGTGTTTCCTGGCTCCTCACTCCTTCAGTCTCCTGTAGCAGTACGTTAACAGTTGCTTGGGGCTAAAACGTTCAAACATAGGGCCTCCCATTGTTCAAAAGCCTTCAGCTCCCAGAAACCTCAGAGTATACATTGAGGAAGTGTTTCCATGGTTCCTGGGTCAATAAGAGGTGGGCTCTAACATATGTGCTCACAGGTGATCTAATCAGTCAAAGACCGGTTATCATTATTAGGTCCATCTATGGTAAAACTGGGTATGGAAAACATATCGGGTTGACATTAAAAGAAGTGTACGTTTGTGCACCTATGGACTGCATCTAGAAATACTGTATAGCTCGGTGTTTCACTTATCACAGGAAAAAACTCCTTCACATGGATACAGCACGAAAGCAAAGCTATCCCAATTTAAGTTGGTTATCAGAGCTTGATAGTTACGAAAGTTTCAGTAGCTTCTGTATAGCAAGTCATACAGGGTTCATTATAGCCTTGTTTACACCTTGCACTAAAATGTGATCTGATCAATAACTATATGATCAAGGTTTGTCGTGTCTACACATTGTATTAAAATGTGTCTCTTATCCGTTCACTGTGTCCGCATTGTGACCAGATTAGCTAGTACCTCCGTGTAAGCAAATTATTTGACAGATATTCTTTCAAAATAATATTAATGTATTTATTTTAAGACAATTGCTGATGCCATAAGTCAATGGTGGTACCTGTCAATGATGTTAGAGGCTGGTCTAATGATGATTTAAATAGTTTGACCATTCCAGATCTGTTTACGCTTGTCTGATATCCAGACACAATCCGTGCCTGACTACCTCCGGAGGAGGTCAGGAAGATCTGATTACAATCAGATAATAATAATAATATGTAATTTAGCAGACACTTTTATCCAAAGCGACTTACAGTCATGTGCACATACATTTTTACGTATGGGTGGTCCCAGGGATCGAACCCACTACCCTGGCGTTACAAGCGCCATGCTCTACCAATTGAGCTACAGAGGATCACAATGTTTTTTCATCGTCTACACCTGTCTAAAAATGTGGGCACAATCAGAATGTTGGCAGTAGGTATGAACAGGGCTTCTGTTGCAGGCGGTGATCTTCACCAGCCAAGTTAGTTACAGAAACAGTGAGGGCCCTAAATGAGGAGCCAGCTCAATGCTGTTTTTGATTTAATAATGAATGCTTTGATGCCCATTCCCTAAGTGATATTTGGTAACATGCTGCCCAGAGTCATTTCTGTGGAAACATCCTTTTAGACCGTGTCTGCCTGCCTGCCTCTGCCTGCCTCTGCCTGCCTCTGCCTGCCTCTGCCTGCCTCTGCCTGCCTGCCTGCCTCTGCCTGCCTGCCTGCCTGCCTCTGCCTGCCTGCCTGCGTCTGTGGTTAAGTGCCTGTGGACAGATGTGACCCTGACTCATGCTGAAGGGCTGTCTGACAAGCAAGCTAGTGTGTGTGTTTCACTGAGGGAAAGGGTAAACAGAGAGGTGAGGTGGCTGAGTGAGTGTGAGTACTAACAAGTACTGAGGCTGGGATCAAATGAACTGAACTGATTAACTCATCAAATGTGTTGTGTACAATCAATCAATATAGTATCACCAAACACCTGAATTTAGAACATAATCTCTCTCATTATGTCCACACCTTATTTCATTATTGCTATGACACATCACTATAAGTGAAAACTAGCCAGAACACTGAGGAAAACAAAAAACAATGTTTATGAAAATGTATTTTAGTGAAATCTTGCTGTCTCAGGTGTCCCCAAGGTGTAACACTACCTCCATGACTCAGACATAGCTGGCATATCTGCAAACAAGCTTAAGTCCAAGATCAGGGTGGGGGGTTAGACACCCAGCCCACAGAGGTAGAGCCAGGGGCCCTGACAGCCTGTCACAGGCAGGCCTGTCTGAGGGAGCAGAGTGGGAGATGAGGGCCCCGGGGGACCAGCCTGGCTGGGGTGAGAGGCCACTGATGTAGCTGGGGCACCGTTCAGCTCTTGTCTCCATCACTGAGAGACACTGTGGCGTCAGCAGAGCATTGGGCCTAGGGAGATATCACAGTGACAGATACATACCCTCTCTGTGGAACACACACAGAGAGATAAAATGTTGAAGTTTTAAAGCTAATTTCCTGCAATTATACACATTTTGCCATTGGGCGGAGAGAACATTTTACAGTTTTAGAGCTAATTTCCTGCAATTCTACACATTTTGCAATGGCTTATGCCATGTTCTTATGCTATCTGAGTAACTCAAACATTATAACAGAATCAATTGGGGCCATGACATTTTTTGAATTTTAGATTCTACCTGACTGTCTACTTATTTATTTTTTAGTTCTCAAAGATGATCCTATTTAATAATATATAGCTCCATTATCTTTTCTACATACTTTAAGTCGTTTAAGTTTACACTGAAAACTTTTTAACATCCTGAAAGTCAAGACAGACTGAATTTCCTTACAAAAATGCAGACATTATTTTTATGGTACCTCTAAGCATTGCAAATAGCAGGATATTACCTTCCATGTCCTTGTATGAGGATTTCATTATTAACGCCTCATTCAGTCGGTTATGACCTGGCTGTGACAGGAACTGAATGGTAGACTGCAGATACTTAAACACACACTGTGCAGTCATTACACAGTCAAGCTGTGACTGAACAACAATAAAACAACTGTAAAATGAATATTTAGCATCTACAGTTTCAACAAAATTATGTGGTATTATGCACTGAAAGTGTGTGATAGCTTTCCCTAAACATAAACCTTACAGCAAAAAAGAAATTGCCTTCTTAATCCGACCGATCCAGCTGCATCACCAGATAAAATGAAATGAATTAACATAAATATCACTTTCAGGGATTAGTCGGTCCCTCTGAACAGGGATTCCCAAACTGCCCCCCCCCCCTTTTTACCCTAGCACTAACCAACTTATCATCAAGCTTTGAGAAATCCTGCTCTAGAACACATGTCAAACTCATTCCACGGAGGGCAGAGTGTCTGTGGGTTTTCGCTCCTCCCTTGTACTTGTTTGATGAATTAAGGTCACTAATTAGTAAAGCACTCCCCTCACCTGGTTGTCTAGGGCTTAATTGAAAGGAAAAACAAAAACCTGCAGACACTCCAAGGGGCAGCAGGTAGCTTAGTGGGTAAGAGCGTTGTGCCAGTAACTGAAAGGTCGCTGGTTCTAATCCCCGAGCCAACTAGGTGAAAAATCTGTCGATGTGCCCTTAAGCAAGGCACTTAACCCTAATTGTCGCTCTGGATAAGAGTGTCTGCTAAAATGAATGAGTTTGACACCCCTGCTCTAGAACAAGGAATTAATGTAACATATGTTGCTGCTTCCCATTACTCATTTAAAGTACATAATATATTCTGTTGAATACTGTATTATTGTCTGGCCTGGATCTTGAATGCTAAAAAAACCTTATCAATTAATGATATCATTGCATTATGCAGTAGTCACTCTACTACAGATGCAGAAGCCTTCTTGTACAAGAGCAGGAATCCTGAGTCATGCCACAGTTCATCAATTGTTAGCATTTCAATGGCTTATCATCAGTGGCTATTGATAGACACTTCATTAATATGTGCGAATTGACATTTGAAAAATGTCTTTGCTGGCTTTTGAAGTCCAGCAGGCCAGAAAGAATGCTACCAGCTACCTCTCAGGTCAGGTTACCATCTGTCTGCTTGGCAAAGCTCTGAAACTCCAACTCCTGCTGGCTCCAGGCCTAAGGTGCAACTCACACAAAGACTCTAGTCTCAGTTGCCTTGGACACCTAAAGGGCAATTCACGGGGCGACCTCATTCCTTATTCCACCAACACCTGACTCCATCTCTGGCAACCAACATTCAAAATCTGTCACTGCCAAATCAAATATCTGTTTCCTCTAGAACTATGTTGCTATGCCCCTAAGCTGATAATAGGCAGGCACCCCTGTTTTATGGACACTTATCTTCACTCTGTGTAATGGGGAATATTTAAGATGAATAAAGTTGATATTCAGTTAAGAGTAATTAACACAATGCTTAGCATATGTATATGTTTCCCCGTTCTGTAATACACGATTTCCAGTGTTCTATTTATGACACTCATTTGTGTACGGATTGATGGTCACTAGACTTGTCACTGAATGTTATGGATTGTTCTCATATCATTTTATAGTGATTGATGCCAGAGCTACTGAAGGCACAAGGACTGAGGACACAATGACATTATGAACACTGTGTGATTCTGTAGCAACTGGCAAAGTCACTGTCTTTTGTTTTGACTTCAGACAAGGCTCTCGGGCTGATATTTAGAGAACATTTGGTAATGTCTGGTTAATATATAAGTACCTTCTCAGAGAAGGCCCGTTAGACGTTTTCTATGTTTCTATGCTAGAGGGTGTCTCCTTGTTGCAACTTGTATTAAGCCAAATTAATTTATGATTGACTATATCCTCGACTGCTCTCCTTTTTGTTCAGATGGAAATTCCCTTTCATTCTGCCTATTTAGGCCAATGGCACATGCACTCCTATCTTATTTGTGTGACTGTTATTGTCTATCAGTGTATCAGTGTTTTGTTACTTGTCGTGTTCTATGTTTTTGTGTGGACCCCAGGAAGAATAGCTGCTGCTTTGGCAAACGCGAATGGGGATCCGAATAAACCAATCTAATAAAGCAATTTAACAAAGCGCACACTAATGCTCAACATTTAATCTTGTAGCAATAACTTGGATTAACTCAATTCAAAATAATGTGTGATATTCTGACAGAATGTCATTATAATATTTTGCATATGGCTCTCCCTGTGGCAGCTTCATCCACAACAAATGATCTCCTCCTCAGTGAGTGATAACTGGATAATTAGCATCAGCAGCACTCTGCTTCATGTTCAGAACTGATTCAGTAGGGTCAGTTAGGTCGCTGCACATGGACCTAGGTCTATGACATGGACTGGAGATTTCAAAAGCAGGCATTTGAATACGGTTGTGTTGTAATAAGAGTTTTCCTGATCCAAGACATTGGGCATAAGCACCATTAGATGAAAAACGATGAGTTCAATTACTTGAGTACTTGGGTTCAGTAATGTTGCTTGTGGGATGACTAAATTACCCCTAACAAATTATACAGAAATATCACAGTTGCAAATCTATGCAAATGAAAGGTAAGTGGCAGTCATCCTCCCACAGCAGGTAAAGCTAGTTCTTGGGTGTGAGAGAGGAATGACATTCCATTTCCAGAACATTCAATTTCCTTCTCCAAGCTTGCCCAGTCTCAGGACAGTCAGTTGGCACGTAAGCCTCTCCTATTCTATAGAAACTGAGTAAGCAGGTTGTGAATTACTGGACCTTAGGTGCAGTATGGGATAAAGGTGATGGAAAGTTACCCTCACATTTTGAACTGAACTTATAAGCCTGATTTCCCTGGGCAGAGTATAAAATGCATCCTAAATAAATGAGGAAACATATATACCCACAGTATATGGCAATGATGACAGTCTTTTCAGGCTATCCATATACATAGCCTTAAGTCTGATGCTGTTTGACTAAATTAAATGAGAACCTACGCCCTCATCAAACATAGCTATACCAGAAAGAAACAACTGTTTTATTTCAACTATGAAGCCTTGCTTCTCACCATGTCGTCGGGGTATCTGGCGGATAGAAGCCTCTCTGATGGCACGCGCCCATCTCTCTGCCTCTTGAAGATTAGTGAGAGGGTCCTGGACCAGTGCGACCCGAAAGCACTGCTCTACTTTCTGCCGGGCCATGCCTGTGCTCATCCATCGTCTCTTGAACGGGTAGAAATAGGCTGTAAAGAACGCCCCAACGTCTGCTTCGTTCTCCACTTTATAAGCCCGGCAGCCAAGACAGTCAGTTAAGTTGAAAACCAACTTATCCTGTCCAGGTGACGATGATATATTTTGAATAGCGAGAGAACTCTCCGTCAAACTCACAGAATATCTGACCTTTGCGTTGAGCGAGTCCGTGAATTCTCCATAAAGCCCTTCCACGACACCGTTGCGCTGACGAGTTGGGTCCGGTTCGGCGCTGTCTTTATCCATCCCGTGGACAATGTGATCCGCAGACCCGTGTGTGGTTGATGAGGAAGACTGCGACTGGCTACCCCAGCCCGTTTGACTGCTGTTGGACCCGGAGTCAACCAGCTGTTTTCCTTGTTGAAAGGTCTCTTCCTAGTGACTGAAAGGGGAATCACACACACTGAGAAATCAAAGTTGGACAAGGATGCCTCATGTCAGGAATCCACCCCTTCTCATTGAATATAATAAATGTTTTGCATCTTGAGCAAATATTACCATAACCCATTTTGCTTCAGGCTACTGGTTACATTGTTTATCAGTTAGGCTTATTTACCACTTTGCTATTTACCTCATGGATAATGAATAGGCTAGGCTACTTCAAGGCCCTATTTTACCACTAGCAAATAATGCGATCTATTGATGTTAGAATATTATTAGGAAAGACGAGATGCAATGCTTTAGATTAATTACTCTCTTATAGCCTCACCAAATGCAATTAGGTATTTTCAAACCAAGGCTCTCATTTGTCTATTTGTAGGCTATATGGTCAGAATATCTCACAATGCTGTTCAAATTAATCATTTATGTCTAGACTACCGGTGTATCAGTACCAGTCAAAAGTTTGGACACACCTACTCATTCAAGGGTTTTTCTTTATTTTTACTATTTTCTACATTGGATAATAATAGTGAATACATCAAAACAATGAAAGAACACATATAGAATCATGTAGTAACCAAAAAAGTGTTAAACAAATCAAAATATATTTTATATTTGAGATTCTTCAAATAGCCACCCTTTGCCTTGATGACAGCTTTGCACACTCATTGCATTCTCTCAACCAGCTTCACCTGGAATGCTTTTCCAACAGTCTTGAAGGAGTTCCCACATATGCTGAGCACTTGTTGGCTGCTTTTCCTTCACTCTGCGGTCCGACTTATCCCAAACCATCTCAATTGGGTTAAGGTCGGGGGATTGTGGAGGCCAGGTCAACTGATGCAGCACTCCATCACTCTCCTTCTTGGCCAAATAGCCCTTACACAGCCTGGAGGTGTGTTGGGTCATTGTCCTGTTGAAAAACAAATGATAGTCCCACTAAGCCCAAACCAGATGGGATGGCGTATCGCTGCAGAATGCTGTGGTAGCCATGCTGGTTAAGTGTACCTTGAATTCTAAATAAATCACAGACAGTGTCACCAGCAAAGCACCGCCACACCATAACACCTCCTCCTCCATGCTTTACAGTGGGAACTACACATGCGGAGATCATCCGTTCACCCACACCACGTCTCACAAAGACACGGCGGTTGGAACCAGAAATCTCCAATTTGGACTCCAGACCAAAGGACACATTTCCACCAGTCTAATGTCCATTGCTCGTGTTTCTTGGTCCAAGCAGGTCTCTTTTTCTTATTGGTGTCCTTTAGTAGTGGTTTCTTTGCAGCAATTCGACCATGAAGGCCTGATTCACACAGTCCCCTCTGAACAGTTGATGTTGAGATGTGTCTGTGACTTGAACTCTGTGAAGCATTTATTTGGGCTGCAATTTCTGAGGCTGGTAACTCTAATGAACTTATCCTCTGCAGCAGAGGTAACTCTGGGTCTTCCATTCCTGTGGCGGTCCTCATGAGAGCCAGTTTCATCATAGCGCTTGATGGTTTTTGCAACTGCACTTGAAGAAACTTTCAAAGTTCTTGAAATGTTCCGTATTGACTGACCTTCATGTCTTAAAGTAATGATGGACTATTGTTTCTCTCTGCTTATTTGAGCTGTTCTTGCCTTAATATGGACTTGGTCTTTTACCGAATAGGGCTATCTTCTGTATACCCCCCTACCTTGTCACAACACAACTGATTGGCTGAAACGCATTAAGAAGGAAAGAAATTCCACAAATTAACTTTTAAGAATACACACCTGTTAATTGAAATGCATTCCAGGTGACTACCTCATTAATCTGGTTGAGAGAATGCCAAGAGTGTGCAAAGCTGTCATCAAGGCAAAGGGTGGCTATTTGAAGAATCTCAAATATAAAATATATTTTGATTTGTTTAACACTTTTTTGGTTACTACATGATTCCATATGTGTTATTTCATAGTTTTGATGTCTTCACTATTATTCTACAATGTAAAAAATAGTACAAATAAAGCAAAACCCTTGAATGACTAGGTGTGTCCAAACTTTTCATTGGTAGTGTATTTCCATTATTATTTCACAAAGTCGGATATATAAATAATAATAAATAATATATGCCTGCTATGTCCTGGAGTTCATGCCCCCCAGTGTGCCACACGTGCATACATGTGCACCAAGGGACACTGGCTTGCTGCAGAGGGCAAAGAAAGAAGAAAAATATGTAAATGAAACCCCAAATATGTATTAATAGGTGCATTCAGTGAGACAGATTGCAATCACTGATTAAGAAATTAAGTCATCCAACCCAATCCAGTGTTGCCAACTCCGCAGTCAGGAAAGTAGCTATTGGCTGTCCTAAAAGTCGCTAAATGACGCCATCACCTAATTTGCATAATTGGCCATATGCATGAAATTGTGATGGACACTGTAGGAGAGAGGAATAACGTGGGAGAGACAAAAAGTGAGTAAAAAACAGCCTAAATATGTTTAGAACTACAAATGAACTTTCTTCTGTCGATTTTTTTTTTTTACATTTACATCCCTGAATAAAAAAAAATAAAAAAATGAATTTAAGCCAGGGCGGGATCAGCCAGCGGTGGCTTCCCGCATGCGCGATTAATTTGCAGTCTGGACGCGGAGGGGTGAACATCTCTTGCTCTGATTGCAGATGGGAGGGACTGCTGCGCGAGGACTGGGCCGCCTGTGAGTGCTTTGGGACGGGGTAACAAAGCACCCGCTGCTCGTTGAGAAGAGTAAGAACGATACGTGCTTTTACGTCAGAGTCTCCAATAACACCAGAAAAAGTCGCTAGTCGCTTTTAAAAAAAATGTGTCGCTAGAGGTGTCTGAATACTCGCTATATATAGCGACAACGTCGCTAAGTTGCCAACACTGCCAATGGCTGAATGTGTAGCCCTCCGGATAAGTGCGCCACTTGAGGTCTGCTCTGGAAAAATGCAAAACCCTCTCCCTACTGGTCCAAATTTGGTCACATGGGGGGTATGACGTATTGAAACGTATAAATACATACCTTAAACACAAATTTAGTCTTTCACACACTGACCATATCGAGTGCGAAGAGTGTCTGGCGGTTTGAATTTTTTTTTGGGGGGGGGGTAACTATCTGCCTCAACTCATCATAGCATAATGCTCCAAAACACTACGAACTCAAATGTCGACCAGCCACCATGAATGTAAATTGTAAGTAACCACTGACTGTTAGCCACGTGCAGAAGTAGCTAGTTCGCTAACTGCTAGCCACATGACAAGCTAACTTTCTAACCAAAAGTCTAGGCCTTGCCTGTTTAAAAAACATTGTAGAACCCTGGTGTTTCTGTAGCTCAGGTTAGAACATACGATATCTGATTTTATCACTTAACGGGTTTTAGTGTTGGAGGCATTTTGTTTAGTAATCAGTGTTGTGCAGGTCGCCTGAGGTGGGGAAACGTGGCCACAATGTATCCGTCTGATCTTTGTCTGTACCTTTCAGAGCCATTTGAACGGACTCTCATCTTAACTGATGTGGACTGACGTCAGAAGTCCTATGGCCTGGGTCCACTCAAGAGGTAAAACAATCTCCATAATCACGTTTGACCAGCTTTAAATTGGGCAGTTTGATGATAGTCAGATGGTTTGAACAGCTGTGAAGGATGTACCTAGCTTAATTAACAAGCCTGTGATGAAACAAGTTATCCCTGTCTGAACAAGTGTTGACTTACTGAAACCCCTGAGGCTTGATCGGAGATTCATATTAATTGAATGGGTACGTTTTGGAAGTAATGCTTAGTTTGGATCAGTTGAGTGAGTGAATCATGTATTGTGTGGAATAGTTTCTCAAAGTTAAATGTAGCGATGTTGCATAGCAAGATCATGATCAATTGAAGTCATGCAGTAATGGACTAATATTGATAACATTGATTCTTATAGTGCTGTGGCCTCGGAGGGTGAAGGGACAGTTGATTGGTAAGTGCTTAGCTAGAACATCTATGGTCTCTTGTGACTCAAATATCATTGAATTGATCCAGTAGACTGGAGACATTCTTTAGTTTTACTATGCACTATAGACATAATGGTGCCTGTAGTTTCAGTGATGAAATTGCTGCATAGGAAGTGCCGTCTGATGCGATAACTGACGCTGGATAAAGCTGCTCTGACAAATCCACAGCCCTGAATGTCGCCATGCTTTTGGCAATTGTGGTAATGAGAACCAAACTAACATGGTCATTTCTTTATAGGTCTGCCAACCTGGGTGTGATGCCATGAAAATGTTCCAATGAAGTTACTCCCATGAGAGCAGGTAACCACTACTTTGGACATAAAGTGTTGGTCAGATTGCTGATGAGTAATGGTAGTTAAGCTGTGGAGGGTGTAAGTAACAAGTCTGTGATGAAACATGTTATCCCTGTCAGAAGAACAGTGTTGACCTATTGAAACCCCTGAGACTTGATGGGAGATTCATATTGTGGGATAATGATTAAAGTATTGTCTTGATGAACATGTATTAGTATTTCTATTTTTTTTATAGTGCCAGAGGGTCAAGGGGACAGTTGATTGGTAAGTGCTCATCTATGTTTTGGGTTTACTTTACACTGGACATAATGGTGCCTGTGGTTTCAGTGATGAAATTGCTGCATAGGAAGTGCCGTCTGATGCGATAACTGACGCTGGATAAAGCTGCTCTGAGAAATCCACAGCCCTGAATGTCGCCATGCTTTTGGCAATTGTAGCATTGAACCAAATTAACATGGTAATTTCTCTACAGGTCTACAAACCTGGATGTGAACCCCTGAAAATACAGCAAGTAACTCCAATGGAATGAGATCCGGTAACTACTACTTTGGACATGAACTGAATTAGTCTTATGGCTGATGGTTTGAGTAATAGAGGTGCAGATGTGAAGAGGGTAACAAGCCTGTGATGAAACACGTTATCCCTGTCTGAACAGCAGTGTTGACTTATTGAAACCCCTGAGGCTTGATGGGAGATCCATATGTACTCCATTTCTGGTTTTATAAGATAACAGTTGACTGCTGGAACTCTTCCTTGGCTTACTAGATGTGTTTCATTTTAGGTCATAGGGTGAAAGAAGTGGTGCCAGGAACAGGACTCAAGAACTGAAATTCACCAAATGAATGATCAGTGACTGACTAAAATAAACAAGTTCAATGCAAACATATTAGAAAATGTCAAGTTTAATGGCACGTTAAAGTACTTAAAACCAGGATGTCATGGGGCTCTAAACCCCTGCACAGTTAATCTGTGTGAAAGGCTGAATTGTAAGGTGCTTTCTTGAGTGTGTCCAAGAAGAACTGCTCGTCCTGCAGAAAGTCACGATCCTAAGAGGATAAAGCAAGTACATTTCTACCTACAATAAAGATTTTGAAACTAATCTGCTTGTTCCATCTTTACTAGCACATCAAGGGTAACTTTCAGACCAGAGTGTTTTGTTGTAAAATGCTTTGGCCCTCTGAAAATGACTCACTAACTGTTCACAACTTTAAACTGATTGTAAGCACACTCAATTTGGTTAGTAATGCATCAGTTACCTTCTCTGCTGTGTGCCTGGGCAGTGCCAATCTGGCCTGGAGCTCCGTAGAACCAGGACCGGAGAACAGGGGTGAGGCAATCTGAGGTACTGACAACACCGGGCTGAAGTCTGCTACAGTAAAATGATAACTGCAGTATTAAAATATTGTAAAAGATACTGTTCTGAGTGTTAACGCAAGGAAAAATATTTGTTTTAAGGGCTCAGGCCACCTGTGAATATGGGGGCCATAGATTGAGGAAAAGGAGTGATTGGAAGGCTGTGCTTCAGTCAACTTTACGCTGCTCTGTCATCTTCATTCTCTCCTGTAGAAGGGGACATTTTAATGAGCCTGGTGCAGGATGGATAGGTTACATATGATTTGTACACTTTGGAGAAGATATAGGACAGGCTCATTAATGGCTAGAATGGAATAAACGGAACATCATCAATGTTACCATTCCAACCATAATGTGCCTGTCCTATAGCTCCTCTGCTGGTACACCTATATCAGATGGCCTTCAGTTCTGAGATTGTCTAGTATGAGTGGCTGGTATACCATCCACTTATTGACCTGATGGAGGTGCTGCTCCTGCTGTCTCAGTCTCTCCATCTGGGAGTGGATGCTCCTCAGCCTGGTCTGGTGCTCCGTCTCCACCTGTCTGGCCTTCTCCTCAAACTTCTCTGACGCCAGCTGCAAGGCGCCCGGTCACAACATTGTGCTACCTCCACTTTATCGCATCCAACAACCAATTATTTATATACATAATTGACCACCTGCGTGTGTGTCTCAACCCAGTGATACACACCGTAGCTAGCTAGTAGTGAGGTGTTGTGGTCCAGACCTTGCTGAAGGCCTCCAACTCCTGGGCGTGTGTCTTCAGCCGCAGGCCTGTACCACTCAGCCTCTCCCTCTCACGCACTACAGCCTCCTCACGCTGCTTCAGCTCCCTAGCACGCAGCTTCAGGTCCACCTGTTCCTGGTGATTACAGAGAAGAAGGGGCCTGCTTCAGAGCTCTGCAAATCTCAATTGCTTGAGATCAATAAGTGAGTGAAATGTAATGACGACTGGGTAGAGTGCACTCCATTACCTGAACATGGTAAAACGGGTAGGCTGTCATTGTAAATAAGAATTTGTTCTTAACTGACTTGCCTACTTTTAAAAAAATAACACTGGCATTTTGCATGCTGTCCTATCCTGGCCCCTAGTCTGCAGTACCTGTGCCATGCTGATGATGGAGCCCTCTCTGTGGGCATCCCTCTCCAGCGCCTGGCTGGCCCCCGCTCTGCCCGGTCCTGCCTCTGCTTCTCCTGGGCGTGGAACTATGTCCACTCAGCCGCCAGCTTCCTCCTCTCCTCCGCACAGCGCTGCATTACCTGCTGCTGCTCCTCCAACAGGGCACTCTAGACATGGAGAGAGGGGGAGTAGCGAGGGATAGATGGGGGTCTTCTAATCTAAGTTATACATGTTAAGGAGAGATCTGGCAGACATATTTTACAATTTCTCCCTCAGTGTATCTCTCGGTCTTACCTTTGCCATCTCCAGCTCCTCTCTCTCCATGTTGATGTGCTGAGTCAGAGAGCGTCTCTCCTCGTCCAGGCCTCTCTGAGATGAGTCAGCCTTAGCCTGCTCCGCATTCACCCTCCAGCGCTCCTACAACACACAATCATCATATTCAACATTCTGGGGAAATGGAAGGAAAAGCGAAACGTTTATGCAAGAACAAACCTATCTTTGTGAATAAAATGTTGCAGGGCTCCAGAATGTGACCATTTAGTTGCATTTTGCGACCCTTTGACTTGGTAAATTTTTTATTGGTGGCACTGGTGCGAGCTGCACCTTCTACCTGGTCACCTCAATCAAAACGTTCTATTTTTGGGGCGGATAAAGCCATGAATTTGTTAAACAGTAAAGTGCATTATCCTCATGATTCCTGTAATAAGTGTCTGCACTGCCTGCCTGTTTCGGTGGGGCCGGCTGCTGTACTGAGCGAGCCTCTCACTCACTCTCCCCCTTGTGTGCCCCTCGGGATTGTATAACATTTCAAAATGCAGTTGCGGGGAAAATAACTTTGGAAGCAAGCTAGTTGTCCATATAAAAATGGAGGAGGGTCTCCACTTTCTGTAGGTATAATTCTTAATGATTATTGAGCTGTGCGAAATTGCACAGCTCAATAAGTGTGTGCGAAATTGCGCATCGGCCATCGCTAGTGCACTAGGCCTCATTGCACATTTTTTTTTAGGACATTACATTTACTAGCGATCTAGCTAATGTGTTGAGTTTCCACTTCCTCAGGTGGTGAATTAGCACCAATTGAATTAGGCCTATATCATATTTCGCACAAAGATGAAGACAAATTCATCTCTATTGAACAAATCACACAGACATTTCTGGAGATCGAGAGTAAAATCAAACAAAAATAGTGTACTTGTGGACTAGGTTGCATGAAAATATATTGCTTGGACATGTTAGATGTAACAACTTATTTATTGAACAAATCTCAGTAGTCTATTACACTTATAGCATTGTGAATGATTTTATAAGATGACTCAAATGACCTCTGTGACACCGCCAATTTTTTTTGGGGGGTGCCACTAAATCATGGGCTGGTGCCACCAACAGAAAACATTAGTGGCAGCAGTGCCACCAGGGGAAAATGTAAGTCTGGAGCCCTGTGTTGACACAAGACCTCCATTGAAGTCACTCAAGGCAAGTTTTCCATTACGATCCCATTCATTTTGTTCCAGAGTGACATGGCATAATTTTTATTTGACCTTTATTTATACAGGAAAGTCAACTAAGAAAAATCGTATTTACAATGACGACCTGTCATAAAAGCACAGTCAAAGCCTCTTAGTAACTCCTGACCTTCTCTAGTTGCCTCTGATGCTCAGCCAGCTGGGTGTCCATCTTGGCGATGACTTCTTTGAGCCTTGTTCTCTCCTCTGCTGCTGGCCCAGACGGTCCTGCATCACTGAGACAAGTAGACAAGCTGACTTTCACATAACATCAGGACATTCTCACTGACTGAATGGAAAATAAATAGAAACTACTTTATTATGAAAATCATTGTTTTCTTTTCATAAAACTGAGTAGTGGTATGATACCTCAGAGCTGTTGGTCTCTCTGCCGTGCCCCCTGCTCCAGCCCCTGGGCTGTGTTGTCATGGGTGCTCTCCACCCGAGACGAAAGGTCCCCCAGCCTGTGGGAGAAATGCTCCATCTGCTCAATCACCACTGTCAGGGACCTACAACACCAATACACAGAATGAGAGGCTATATGATGTCAACTTATAGTTAAGTTCCGAGTTTGGTTACATGTAGCATGTCCTCTGTATAATTCTTATGCAAAGGTTGGAGATTTAGCAGAGTATGGTTAAAAATGAGTATTGCGTAGAAACGCATGTGTGACCTGGTTTGTGATGTGGCACTGGTCACAGCATCAATCTCCTCATCCTTCAATCTCTTCAGCCTCTGGACCTGATCCTCATGGTCTTTCTTCATCTCCAAAATAGACTTCCTAGAGGAACATTATGGAAATATAAAGATAACATAAATGTTGTTATCCACAAGCAGTGAAAATAGCTGGGCTTTAGGGAGAAAATACAGGAATGGCCACAATCTCATGTTCTCTAATGTGGTATCTTGTAGCCCCCTACCTCTGTAGGTCCCTGAGTCTCTCCACCTCTCGGTCTCTGTCCTGCTGGGTTTGGGCCAGTCTGCGCTGGTGCTGTGCCTGCAGCTCTGTACGCTCCTGTTCAGCTATACGCGTGACGGTGGCCAGGCGCTCCGCTAGGTCCTCGCATTCCTGTCGTGCCCGTGCTTCTCGCTGTGCCGCAGAATCCTCAAGCAGCTTCACACGAGCCCTGGTGGATGCAACACACTCTTGGATAAAGAGGTAGTGATTCAGTCTGTGTGGTGGTGGCAGGACCTCTATAGGTCTCAGAGCTCCTGTCATACCTGTGTGTGTTCTCCATGAGCTCAGTGTCCTGCTTGTGTCTCTGCTGAACACTCTCCAGCAACATCTGGTTCTGGTTTAGCTCCAGCTGTAGAGATCTCACCTAGAAGAGAAGATGCAGTAGTCAGAGCTGAATGTTGTTTATGAAAGTGGCAGAAAGAGGAAGAGCACTGTCAAAAAGACAGCTGATAAATACCTGTCCCTCCAGTTTGATGATGCGTGCCTGTAAAGCTAGATCTCCATTCTGCTTCTCAGTCGCTCTTCTGTCTCTGCAGCCCAACTACATCCACAGCTCCCCCTAACCCCAGCAGCTGGGACAGCACCAACTACGGACAGAGACGGATACCAAAGTCAAGTTACCCAAGACTCACAAAAGAGAACATCTGATAAAACCTGGAGGTATCTGTGTTCACATTAGTAAAACTAATGAAATGCGAAGTGTTTCCATCAAATGAAAAAGTAATTGTGGTTAGAGATTTGTTTTACCTGCTGCTGTTGTAGTAAAAGTTGTTGCAAACTGTCAGCTGAAAGAGACACCTGTTTAAAAGAAGAAGAGTTAAACAATTAAAAAGGTGACTTCTGGTTTCCAAACATAAATCATCCATAATGACATTAGGGCATATAAACGAAAAATAGAAAGGCCTCTACATACCCGTGGTTGGACAGCAGGTGCAGTGTTCTGCATCTGGCTTTGCTGTGGCACTGGGAAACCAAGAACATTATGTGTCAATCTGGACAATCTGCCCATCGTCAATTGCAGTGATTCATAAGAAACTATCAGAAATACTAATACAGTTAGAAAATTATTCAAAATGACTACAATGTCCACAAGCTATCCCTATGTTTCCCTAAGACTACCTACACCGCATAGAGCCAGGCATCACAGCATAGGGCATGGGGCCAGACATAGACTGCCATTGCTGCACAGGGTAGTTAGGGGGCAGCTCTGCTGGACTTGGCCATCCTGGCCCCCTGTGATCCTGCAGGGCTGGTGGGTGGTATTGCTGGGGCAGGGGGAAGCTAATGCTAGCAGTAGCAGAGGTTGGCAGGGGAGAGGGGTCTGGGGTCTGGTCAGGAGAGAAGCCTTCTCTAGCAGAAACAGCTGTGGATGGAAAGGGGGAGACTGGTTGAGAGGAAGGGAAAGGCTGAGGTTTGGTGGGTGGATGTTGGATGACTATTGTGGGTGATTGTGGAGGAGATGACTGGACTGCTCGACTGGTATCTGTGGGGAGGGGAGAGCTGAAGCGTGCCTTTGACAGGACTGCTCAGTACGGGTCTCAGGTGTTGGTGAGTGAGTGGTGTGGTCTATGTGTGAATTCTGCCTGATAGGCTCAGTTTCTTCAGCAGTGGAATGAGCTGGTCGGGGCATGACTCTTTGCCCTTATTGGCTCAGCTGGGTCACCGGTGAATATATGATTGGTTTCCTGTGTCAGCTCAGGAGGGTCAGTTGGGATAGGGGTAGACATTCTAGTAGGCTCTGGGTCAGCCAAATGACTAGAAAGGGACTTGGCTTGGAAAAACAAAACATGGTTGTTATAAAAGATGCCTCCCCTGAGTTCCAAGTTGAATAGCACAACGTAGAGGGAAAGGGACATGGTTAGTTGGGTCCTCTAAGATAGGAGTGAGTGTAACATACCAGGCCTGGACTGGTCCTCTCTCAATGGGGTAGAATGAGCAGTAGGGCTGGGCTCCCTGGGCAGAGGAGAATCTCTTGAGAAGGAATACAATCCTGACCTCAATGTCCAAAAGCACCACAACTCATATGGCTCACTGGGGCAATATTGCAGTGGTAATATTATACATCACAGCTATTTAGATGAAGGTTGATCATACCCTGGTTCCATGTTGGGGGTAGATGCATCTTTCCTCCTGGAAGCTGGTAAAGAACCACATTTACTGAGGAAGTAACAGACAATCAATGTCAACATACTGAGATGTAAGCAGTCGCTTCTAATGTAGGTGTTTCTTTAGAACTGTGTTGGTATGACCCTGCCTGCCCTGTAGAGTACACTAGTCCTAGCCTTACCTGAGAAACAACTCCAGATCCACCTCATCTCCAAGCCCCAGAAAGTCTTCCTGGGTTGTTCTCTTTTCCTCTGACCGTGTGGATGATTGAGTCTTCTTCCTGCTCAATGCCCCTGATAGCCAATCATCTTCATCCTTTTGGCTGGCAGAGACCTCTGCAATGGGTCCTACTGGCTTGGGGGGTTTGGAAGAGGTGTTTGGGGTCTCTGTCGATGGCTGTGGAATGCGGTTGCCAGATGAGGAGGGTTTACTTCCCACTGACAAAGAGGAGGGGGTCTTCAAGGGTTCTGGTACAGGCGGTGGCTTTTCCTTCTCTTCCTCCTCCTCCTCCTCATCATCCTGCGAGAGCCCCAGCCAGTCTGCAGCAGGCCGGGGAAAGGTAGTGGTGGGGGTGATGGGTTTGGGTTTCTTCTCAGGAGAAGAGGCACTGATGTCCTCAGTGGAGAATCTGAAAACGAGTGGCTAATCTTAGATGGCGGCCATTTCCTTTGTCATACACTCTGGTCCAGTAGCCTACATAGATAAGCTTCAGGAACTCAGATTATCTCCAAATATGATGGACTTTTTTTATTGATCCAGGCTTTGACCAAACCAAACTATGAGGAGGGCTCCTGCTGAGCTCTGACTTACCTGACCGACTGTCTGCGTGAGTGACGTCCCTCAGGTGTAGTGACCAGTGTGGGCTGATAGGAACCAAACGTCAGGTCTTCTTCTAGGAAGGGGTCTGACAAAGGGAAACATAAACTCTTCTGTCCTTTCTTCTGTTTAGCCTGTATACCACATCACACTTTAAGTATTGGGTGTTAGCTACCTTTAGTAGTGCGGGTCTTCTGATGTTGTTGCTGCTGCTGCTGCTTTTCCTGCTGCTGCGGAGGGTCCTTCCTCTCCCCTGTTGGAGGGCGCTCCAGAAGGCGAGGGGACGTCCCGCGCCCCAGAATCTCATCTAGCCTGGTGCGGGCTCTCTGAGGGAGCTCACCGCTGGTAGACAGTCAGGGCAGAGGAACAGGGAGGGTGCATTTCAAATGAACTTTTTGTTGGGTTTATCATAGTCCATAGGTTTTGTGATAGCCATGGTTGGAACTTGTGATGTTGACTGAGGCATTTGAGACCCTACCTCTCTTTCTTTGGTACAAGCACTGTCTCCGTCTTCTTAGGGCTCTGTTTGGGACTCTCTCCAAACCCCAATGCATCCATTAGGTCATCCTCGTCATCATCAAACGTAAGGTCATCCCGCTTCTATGGAACTGGAGCTGGTGAGGCTACAAGAGAAATGTATGCATTTGATACATTCTGGCTATCTCTTCTTTTGGGTATGTTACAATGTATTAATACACAAATAAAAGACACAAAAACGATCACCAACCTGTTTCTTTTTTCTTTATGATAGGGGAGTCTGGGGCCTTTTTGGTGATTTTTGGCTCCTTTTTGTCTTCTATGGGTAGATCATCTAACAGGTCAGCCAAAAGGTCATCAAAGTCTGTAGACAACAGACATGATATCAGAGCTGGGGATACTGTTTTGATATTGATATGCTCTATGGTCTATTAAGATCTCTACTTAAATAGTAACAGATTTTCACTACACTTAGGGCCACTCTAATGGATTTTACAGTTGACCTGATTTTTTGGTGTATACACAGGTCCAACTGTAACATCCATCTTAGCTTTGGTACCTTTTGTGTCAGTTGTTGGGGCAAGAACATCATCATCATCATCTGAAGCAATGCAGCAATAGGGAGAAATAATGTACAATTATGTATATTTCTATTGTATTAATACTAATTTGGTGGCCCGGGTCATTGATAACCCATGGTGTAGCCAGACTAGCCAAAGAGACCAGATAGGACAGTCAGCTCACCAGTGAAGCTGAACTTCTTGTAGCCACGTGCTGTGGATGCAGGAGCAGAACTGGGCTTCTTCTCCTCAATGGCTGGCTCATCTGAGATTCCCCCTCCTTTTAACATGTTTCCTGATTTAGGAGGATCTTTCGTAGGTCCTCCAATGCCGGAGCATTTACTCTGAGCTGGGGCTGAACTGGGCTTTTTCTTTGATCCAAAGAGATCAGCGTCCATATCATCTATGTCCTTTGTAATGATAGAACAGACACAGCTGGGTTATGAATGTTCACACATAAAGCCTGGAGTCTTACTCCCTGGGGATTTGTAATTAGAACAAGGCCTCATTACCTTCATACTCTCCAGTAAGGCTGTGGGATCAGCCTCAGAAACATCAGAGCCCTGGATTGGAAGTGAAGATAAAATATGTATATGAAGGAAAGCATAGTCAACTGCCTCCCTGCAATCCTTAATGTATGACCTGCCAACTCACCTCATCATTTTCAGCTTCCTCAGCCAGTTTGCTGAAGAAGTCGTCGTCGCCCAATAGTGAGCTGGAGAACCGAAACACATAGAATTAGCAAGCTGACTGTGACAGTATCCTCTGTCTAAATGGTCAAGAAAGAAAGTCAAAGAAAGAGTTGAGACTACTCTCTGTTCTGGCAGTACATTTTTTCAGTCCCAGTTAACTCACCGTTTTCCACTTCGTGATGGTAGAGGAGGTCCTAGTCTGCCAGCTTCACGGGCCGGAGCTTTGGCCTTCACTGGGAAATCTGTACAAACAAACTGGAAAACTTTACCATCACTACACAGTGTGTATTTACAGTATATTATACTAATGAATTGTCCGTTTGAATGGTCATAAATCTGTTGTAGGGATGTAATCACATACCATCATCTCCCAACAGGTCTCCTAACATATCATCAATTGAACCTGTAGTTCAAAAACATCATATTGAATGAATCTGTGAGCTTGTCTCCATTCAAGTTGTATTGTGCATGATTTCAATTGGTAAAGAAAAACATCAGAGGGACTTACTCTTCTGTCCTTTCTTCTGTTTAGCCTGTATCGATTAGGAACACATAGGTTAGGGTTTTAAAACTAATTTCACTGCAGTCAATGGGGGTGACTGGCACTTGAATAGGTGTAAACTGTAAGCTTTAGCTAGAAGCTATATTGTTGTGAAGAATTAGCTAGCTCTCAACAACCTACATTGAGCACTATTACATCTTAAGAGGGTTGATCTTGCAGAATGACCAATGATTTATTAGGAGACTTGTGATAAATGACTCTTATCTTGATTTAGATAGTGTACGATACTTACCATGAAGTTTCTCTGACTGCAGCAGCGTTAAATCTGAGCAAATCCAATTAGCTAACGTTAGTTAGCTATCTAAAGTAAAGCGTCACCGTGACCATTGGTAACCACAGCGAAGGGAAATCCCAACACCTCTGCATATTTGCTTTGGCTAGACGACTAGGAGCTACTGTAGCTATTCTTTCACAAACTTTAGCTAGCATATTTGGTCATTAGCTACTTTTTAAGCGTTTAGAAACAACGGACAAATAATGCTAGCTAGTGTGGACTAGCTAGCTAGAAAGTCGAAACGTACTCCCTCTGATTGACCCGGTTGAATGACTGAATACTAATTTACACATTTACAGTAACTCTAACCATCCCTCAATTTAAGTTAACACAATACCAATCCATATGCTTTCATATCAGTGTGTTTACCCGCAGGTTCCTCTGTTGTAGCATTTTCAACGTACACTTCCTGTTTACTGATACCAGTCGTAGTGAATTATTGGTAAACATTCTGTTTGGTTACCACCAGGTGGCGTTACAGGTTGTAACTTTTCAAGATATTAGTTATTATTGTACAGAATAGCAGAATATAGAATAACAAATATTGTCTTTATCTAGCTAAATATTTCATTACAGGTCAGTATTGGTGTACATAACCGAAGTAACTGATTATATAACAACATTGTTAATAGGTCTACAGTATGAAAAAAAAATATGTATGCACTCACTAACTGTAACTCGCTCTGGATAAGAGCGTCTGCTAAATGATGTAAATGTAAATGTAAATAAGAGCGTCTGCTAAATGACTAAAATGTAAATGTTAAATGTACATAGCTAATCATTCAGTCAGTGGTGGTGATGGACTGTATCAATTATACCCAACAAAATCTCAGTGGCACGGGAACAGCTGCATTAATGGAAAACTCCACCCAAAAACGATCTTTTGCTATTTGTTTCCTTAGTCAATTGTTGATATAGTCCCAAAATGTTTTGCATGTCAGCAATCAAGTTTTCAAGATATATAACTTTCAAAATGCAGAAATACAGCCGGTATTTTATATTATTTTATAGTAAGAAGAATACAATTGAATATAGCTGAATAAAATATAAATATATTTTTCCCAAATGATTTCAGAGAGCACATGCGGCTATTCTGCATTGAGCGCGTTAACAAAATGATAATTTGAAACAGGTCCTCCTATATGCTTCATTTAGAGTTATTTATGCAACTTTAGTTGTAATACAAACCTTAAGCTATATGTTTTGATTTCTAATACATTCTAAGGCTGCATGATGCTACTCCAATATTCAGAACAGGTCGATTTGTCAACCCCCCCCCAATAATTCCTTTACATTTTTTTATTTTTTAGTTGGCCCCCCCCAGATAGCATATGAACATGTCATAAGCAATGGCAAAATGTGTAGAATTGCAGGAAATTAGCTTTTAAGGTTGACTTTGGGCACAAAAAACAGTCTAACTCCTCCTCTTTCTGAATTTTCAAATAGAAATGTATAATTTCAAACAATAAAATGTAATTAAGTATGTTAAAAAGCAGCTTTTCCATCATGCTTTTGGTGGTTCATCGATTTGTCATTCTGGTCATGCGCTCCGCGACCGACGTAGCTTGTTCATTAGCCACTTGTAGCTAGTCTGTAATTCCTCCAGTATGTGTTGAGGTCATTTCACAGGATTTGTTTTTGGACGGAAGCTGTAGAGATTGGTAAGAAATGGCACTTCTGTAGCTAAATATCTCATTCATATTTTGTTTTTTTTTAAGCATGAAATGACCCGGTATGATGGTGCAATGATCAGTTATACAGTTTAAAGCCGTTATTTTTGCGGTTTTGCCAAAAGTCTAACTTTAAAGTAACTGTCCAGTGTTTCTGTCACAATCCGGGCTAGAACTCCGGTCTCAGATGTGGAAAGCTGGGGGTACTACCCCTTAGCCACAGAGGAGGTGTTGTAGGACCCAAATGAAACACCCAAGGCAATACTCCAGGTAAGTTGATTTAATGTTCCAAAACAGGAGGCAAAACAAAACAACTCCACGAGGGGAGAAAAACAAACTAAAGATAACTTCGAACAGCTTACTAGGACAGACACGGTGGGACAAAGCAGGAGACACATAGTCAGGACGCAATAACCAAGTGAGAAACAAGGGGAAAACACACAGCTAAAATACTAAAGGGAAAACAAGGCACAGGTGACCTGGATCAAACTAATGAGGACACACGAGGAAGAACTAAGGCAGAGGGGAACACAGCTGACCTCTAGAGGCCCGGAGACAAACAGGAGAAGCAGGAAGCTGACAGGACCCCCTCCTCTAGGAACGACTCCTGACGTTCCTTCCAGAACACCCTGGCCCCCGGGTGCGAAAATCTCGGATCAACCCTGGGTCCAGGATGTCCCTGGCTGGAACCCAGGAGCGCTCCTCTGGCCCGTAGCCCTCCCAGTCCACCAGATACTGCAGAGAGTTCTGGACCCTCCGGGAGTCCAGTATCCGGCGGAC
Organism: Coregonus clupeaformis; assembly: GCF_020615455.1. NCBI lineage: Eukaryota > Metazoa > Chordata > Actinopteri > Salmoniformes > Salmonidae > Coregonus > Coregonus clupeaformis. The sequence continues at coordinate 208,636 of NW_025533555.1, forward strand.
TGTGTAGGCTGGCTGGCCGTCAATGATCCTGGGAGGTGGCGGGGGTCTGCGTGGGGGGGCAAAGGGAGAAGACAAGACAGGTTTAATAAGTGAAACATGGAAAGTGGGGTTAATTCTAAGGGAACGAGGGAGAACCAAACGATAAGACACAGGGTTAACCTTTCTAGCAATGCGGAAAGGGCCGATGTATCTCTGGGAAAGCTTCTTGGACTCGACCCGGAGGGGCAGGTTCTTGGTGGCCAACCAAACTCTCTGACCAGCTCGGAAACTAGGGGCCGTCCGGCGGTGGCGATTAGCCTGACTTTGGTATCTCTGGGAGGTCCGAAGGAGGGCACGCCTGGCCTTCTTCCAGGTCCGCCTACAGCGTTGGACAAAGCGCTGGGCCGAGGGAACACCAACTTGCGCCTCCTCCTCTGGAAATAATGGAGGGTTGTAACCGAACTGGCATTCGAAGGGGGACAATCCGGTGGCTGAGGACTGGAGGGTGTTGTGGGCATATTCAGCCCAAATGATATAGGTGGCCCAAGACGTGGGATTACTGGCCGCCATACACCGCAGGGTGGTCTCCAGATCCTGATTAATCCGTTCCGTTTGACCATTAGACTCTGGATGGAACCCTGACGATAGGCTGGCTGTGGCCCCAACAAGCCTGCAGAAGGCCCCCAAAACCGGGACGAGAATTGGGGACCTCGGTCAGAGACCACGTCCAGGGGAATACCAAATATCCGGAAGACATGGTTCATGAGGAGCTCAGCAGTCTCCTTAGCCGAGGGCAGCTTGGGCAGGGGAATAAACCGGGCAGCCTTAGAGAAACGGTCTACCACCACTAGGATGACGGTGTTGCCCTGGGATAGAGGAAGTCCCGTAACAAAGTCCAGAGAAAGGTGTGACCATGGCCTTCGAGGAACAGGTAAGGGATGGAGCAGTCCCTGGGGTCGCTGGCGTGTCGACTTTCCCTGGTTGCACACCGGGCAGGCCTCAACATAGACCTGCACGTCCTTCTTGATGGACGGCCACCAAAACCGCCGTCGGAGGAACTCCAGTGTGCGAGCACTGCCTGGATGGCATGTCAAGGGGCGACTCATGACCCCACTGCAAGACGCGGGCCCGAACAGAGAGAGGAACGTACAGGCGACCGGCAGGACCACCGCCTGGATCGGGCTCATGGACAAGAGCTTCTCGTACCCCTCTTTCTAGTTCCCACTGAAGAGGTGCGACGATCCTAGACCTCGGAATAATCGATGCCAAGGGCTTCTCTCGTACCTCGGGAGAATAGACTCGAGACAGGGCATCCGGCTTGACGTTCTTGGTGCCAGGTCGGTAAGACAGGAGGAACTGGAATCGATTGAAGAAAAGGGACCATCGTGCTTGCCGAGGGTTCATCCGCTTAGCCTGTTGGAGATATTCCAGGTTCTTGTGGTCTGTGAGAACCTGGAAAGGGTGCTGAGCCCCCTCAAGCCAATGGCGCCACTCCTCCAAGGCCAGTTTTACCGCAAGCAACTCTAGATCCCCCACGTGGTAGTTGCGCTCGGCCTCAGACAGGCGGCGAGACATGAAGGCACAAGGGTGTAATCTCCCATCCGCACCCCTCTGTGACAGGACGGCTCCCACCCCCACCTCTGAGGCGTCCACCTCCACCACGAAAGGTCTTTCTGGGTCAGGGGTCACCAGAATCGGAGCAGAAGTGAAGCGGCGCTTGAGATCCTCGAAGGCCCCTGCTGCTTCCGGACCCCAGTGAATCTTGGTCCCTCCTCCCTTGGTAAGCGTCGTCAAGGGGGCTACCACCGAGCTGAAATTCTTGATGAACTTCCGATAGAAGTTAGAAAAGCCAATGAACCGTTGAACCTCCTTGACCGTGGCAGGTGTGGGCCAATCGTGGACCGCCTTGACCTTCTTGGGATCCATCTCTAGGTGCCCAGGAGTGACAATAAACCCGAGAAACTGAGTCTGAGAAACATGAAATTCACACTTCTCAGGCTTAACGTAGAGGTGATTGTCAAGGAGCCTCTGGAGAACCCGGCTAACATGCCCCTCATGCTCCTTCAGTGACCTCGAGAAGATGAGGATATCGTCCAGGTACACGAAGACGAACAGATTAAGCATATCCCGGAGAACATCATTAATCAGGGCTTGGAATACTGCGGGGGGCATTGGTGAGCCCGAACGGCATCACCCGATATTCATAGTGCCCCGTGGGCGTGTTGAACGCCGTCTTCCATTCGTCTCCTTGCCGGATCCGCACGAGATGGTAAGCATTGCGGAGATCCAGCTTAGTAAAAATGGAAGCCCCTTGAAGCAGCTCAAAAGCAGTGGCCATGAGAGGAAGGGGGTATCGATTCGAACCGTGATCTTGTTGAGTCCCCGGTAATCAATACAAGGCCTAAGACCCCCGTCTTTCTTTTCAACAAAAGAAGCCCGCCCCAGCCGGGGAAGTAGAGGCATAGATGAGGCCGGCTGCCAAGGACTCCTTAATGTAGGTGTCCATAGCTGCGTGCTCGGGGGAGGACAAGGAAAAGATCCGACCTCTAGGAGGGCAGCACCCAGGGAGTAGATCAATGGCACAGTCATACGAGCGATGAGGCGGTAAGGCAGTAGCCCGGGCCTTGCTGAACACTGCCTTGAACCGATGGTAAACACTGGGGACTCGGGAGACGTCAACAGACTCTTGAAACTGGGTACTAGGGGCTGAGGGACTCTGAAGCATGCAGGTGAGTTGACAAGTGGGACCCCAGCTTAGAATGGTGCCAGTAGGCCAGTCGATCTGGGGATTATGTCTGCATAGCCAAGGGTGACCCAGGATAATAGGATACTCGGGAGAGTCAATAAGATAGAAGGTCTCCTCCTGCTGGTGTTGAGAGATGGTAAGTCGCAGGGACTGAGTCGCCTCGGTAACCTTTCCTGGTTCCAGAGGTCTGCCATCTAAGGCTGTAACTGCCTGGGGTTGAGGAAGTAGTTGGGTAGGGATCTTAAGTTCCTTAGCCAAGGTTACATCCAGGAAATCACCTGCGGCACCGGAATCGATCATAGCCTGGACCCGATGCTGGTGGCCCCCAGGACAGAGTGGCTGGAATAGCCAGGACAGCGTTAGTAGGAGGCGCTCTAATTCTCCCCCATCACAGCCCTCCTGTAGCTGGGCGGGGACAGGCGTTTCCCGAAAGCTCGGGGCAAGTGGAGCGGAAGTGGCCGGCAACCCCGCAGTAGAGGCACCGACGCTCCCTCATGCGACGTTCCCTTTCGTTGGGAGACAGCCTGGAACGGCCTAACTGCATGCTCTCCGGGGAATCCTGGAGCAGTTCAGGAGCCGGGGAAGCTCTGAATGACGGAGTCCAAACAGGAGAAACAGAGCTGCTCAGAGGAACTTGGGACTGAGACACCTGACGGCGAGCCGTTCTCCGCTCTCTTAGACGATTGTCCAGGCGGATGGCCAAGGCTATGAGGGACTCGAGATCTCCAGCTGGTTCCCGGGTGGCTAACTCATCTTGAAGGGGCTCAGATAACCCTCCCTGAAAGCAGACCCTCAGCGCTTCATCATTCCATCCGCTCCTTGCTGCTATGGTCCGGAACTCAATGGCAAAATCTGCCGTGCTTCGGGAGCCCTGACGGAGAGACAGTAGGCGCTTGGAAGCCTCCCGCCCACTGACAGGATGATCGAACACCCGCTTGAACTCTTCTACAAATGCAGCGTGGGAGTCACAACAGGCCTCCTGGGACTGCCACACCGCAGAAGCCCAGGCGAGCGCCTTGTCTGAAAGAAGGGTAATGATGTAGGCAATCTTGGAACGGTCAGTGGGAAAACTTGAGGGTTGGAGCTCGAAGGTGAGGGAGCATTGGGTGAGGAAACCCTGGCAAGAGCTTGGATCCCCAGAAAAGGGCTTGGGAGGTGGTAGTCGGGGCTCCGCCAACCGAGAAGGCCGGTCGTCACTGGGGGGTGACCTGGGGGAAGGGAGAGGACCAGGGAGGCGTTCAAAGAGCTGGCGGAGGGAACTCATCATTTCGGCCAGGAGTTGAGAATGACTAGCCATCAGCTCCTCTTGTCGGCTGAGAACGGCTTCATGGCGCTGGAAAGAAGCCTCATGTCGAGTGATCACCGCCAACAGGTCCTGGGAACTGAGTGTTTCTGGGTCCATGAGTGACTTGGTTATTCTGTCACAATCCGGGCTAGAACTCCGGTCTCAGATGTGGAAAGCTGGGGGTACTACCCCTTAGCCACAGAGGAGGTGTTGTAGGACCCAAATGAAACACCCAAGGCAATACTCCAGGTAAGTTGATTTAATGTTCCAAAACAGGAGGCAAAACAAAACAACTCCACGAGGGAGAAAAACAAACTAAAGATAACTTCGAACAGCTTACTAGGACAGACACGGTGGGACAAAGCAGGAGACACATAGTCAGGACGCAATAACCAAGTGAGAAACAAGGGGAAAACACACAGCTAAAATACTAAAGGGAAAACAAGGCACAGGTGACCTGGATCAAACTAATGAGGACACACGAGGAAGAACTAAGGCAGAGGGGAACACAGCTGACCTCTAGAGGCCCGGAGACAAACAGGAGAAGCAGGAAGCTGACAGTTTCCAGATTTCTATGAAATATGACCTATAATTAATTACAATATGAGTGAAATAGTTTTCCTGTAATTATGTATGTTAAAAAGCAGCTTTTCTGTGTTGGATTGGTGTGGGTGTACCCCCAACAACAGAATGGTGTGGGCCTATATGGTCATAAAAAATATTCATGCGAGTAGACCGCTGATTGGCCAGTTTATCCTCCTCAGGAGGATGACATCATCCTCTATGAGGAAATAGCAAAGATTTTTTAAACGTCTGTTTGAGATACAAGTTTGAGGTGGTTTTTTTTAAGTGTTTTTTTCTCAAATTCATGCTTTGGCCACCAATACGAGTATAGGATGAGTCAACAACCTTATTTGGGTATGAGCTAACAGAATATGAACTTTTAAAAGTGAGATTTTCATGGGACTGTTGCTTTAAAACTGCAACATTTTCTCTCGGCCTTATAGCAAAATGTGAAGAGTAGTAGAAAATGACCTTCAAAAAACTGCAAAATGCTCTCTCATCCTCATGGCATAATGTGAAGAATAGCATGAGGTGAGCTATAAAACAGCACATTTTTCTCTCTCCCCCATGGCAAAATGTGAAGAATTGCAGGAAATTAGCTATAAATGTGTAGAATAGCATTATAAAACTGCAGATTTTTCTCTCTGCCCCATGGCAAGCGTGTTGAAATGCAGGACGTTAGCTGTTGTCCTAAAACAAATCAGTTCGCTCCCCCCCAATGTTTTCACACGAGATTGTGCAATGACTGGGTTTATAAGAATACATTTTTACCTTCCTAGGGTTAGAGGCAGATGTTTGGAATTTAGAGTGGTAGAAAGTGGCTTCAGCAGCAGAAACAGAGGAAGAGAATGTAGAGAGGAGGGAGTGAACAGATGCCAGGTCCGCAGGGAGTCTAGTTTTCCTCCATTTCCGCTCGGCTGCCCGGAGCCTTGTTCGGTGAGCTCGCAATGAGTCGTCAAGCCACGGAGCAGGAGGGGAGGACCGAGCCGGCCGGGAGGATAGGGGACATAGAGAGTCAAAGGATGCAGAAAGGGAGGAGAGGAGGGTTGAGGAGGCAGAATCAGGAGTTTGGAGGGAAAAGGATTGAGCAGAGGGAAGAGATGATAGGATGGAAGAGGAGAGAGTAGCGGGAGAGAGAGAGCGAAGGTTGCAACGGCGCATTACCATCTGAGTAGGGGCAGAGTGAGTAGTGTTGGAGGAGAGCGAGAGAGAAAAGGATACAAAGTAGTGGTCGGAGACATGGAGGGGAGTTGCAGTGAGATTAGAAGAAGAACAGCATCTAGTAAAGATGAGGTCAAGCGTATTGCCTGCCTTGTGAGTAGGGGGGGACGGTGAGAGAGTGATGTCAAAAGAGGAGAGGAGTGGAAAGAAGGAGGCAGAGAGAAATGAGTCAAAGGTAGATGTAGGGAGGTTAAAGTCACCCAGGACTGTGAGGGGTGAGCCATCCTCAGGAAAGGAACTTATCAAGGCGTCAAGCTCATTGATGAATTCTCCAAGGGAACCTGGAGGGCGATAAATGACAAGGATGTTAAGCTTGAATGGGCTAGTGACTGTGACAGCATGGAATTCAAATGAGGAGATAGACAGATGGGTCAGGGGAAAAAGAGAGAATGTCCACTTGGGAGCGATGAGGATTCCTGTGCCACCACCCCGCTGACCAGATGCTCTCGGGGTATGCGAGAACACATGGTCAGACGAGGAGAGAGCAGTAGGAGTAGCAGTGTTTTCAGTGGTAATCCATGTTTCCGTCAGCGCCAAGAAGTCGAGGGACTGGAGGGTAGCATAGGCTGAGATGAACTCTGCCTTGTTGGCCGCAGAACGGCAGTTCCAGAGGCTGCCGGAGACCTGGAACTCCACGTGGGTCGTGCGTGCAGGAACCACCAGGTTAGAGAGGCAGCAGCCACGTGGTGTGATGCGTTTGTATAGCCTGTGCGGAGAGGAGAGAACAGGGATAGACAGAGGCATAGTTGACAGGCTACAGAAAATGGCTACAATAATGCAAAGGAGATCGGAATGAAATGAACTAAACATGTTTCACTAAGCTCTGTAGGCTATGGGCTCTCCAACCCTGTTCATGGGGTCCTAGGCCTATAGGCTACGCTTAGAGTTATTTGGCCACTTTAGTTGTGATACTAACCTTATCAAACATATAGGCCTATGGGCTAGGATACAGGATGCATGCGACTATGATTTTAAAAAGTTGCAAAAAAATGCATGCACTGTTTCTTTAGACTGCACACCAGGGTCGGCGCCAGAATGAATCCGTTGGACGGGCCTTTGATTTTCATAGGCAGGCACGTTTTTTCATGTGACCTCCTATGTGTGCACATGCTTGTGAGTTCATAATTGTTTTATGGGTGTTATAGTAAAGACCATAGGCAGCTCCTGAGTTTCAAGTTTGGGGAAGTTTACAATTTATCCTACTATTTCTACCGATCTGCGTGATAGTTATGATTATTTTTATATGCGCATTTTCGTGGAACAGTTTCATTTCAATAATAACGTTTTCGTTTCTGAAAATCATTGTCACGTGGTTAATCATAAAAATCTAAAGTAAAATTATAAAAATCTAAAAGTTTAAATTCAACTAAGGCGAGAGACCAGCCTCTGCCATACTGGCACATTGATACACTGTGGTCCATTTGCGGCTAAATAAATTAGCGCATAGAACTCAGAGATAGTCCATGTTACATTTACATTTTAGTCATTTAGCAGACGCTCTTATCCAGAGCAACTTACAGTTAGTGAGTGCATACATTTTTCATGTCAACTAAGTAAAATACATAGGCCTAAATCCAACAAATAAAACAGCAGAAAATATCCTGATGAAAATTCTGTTTTTTTCAATCACATTCATCTCTCTATTTCGACTGTCTGCCTCCCTTTCTATCTGTCTTAACTTGAGCTATTGCTAGTGAAGTGTAACATTGTATCAAATCATCAACTGGGTGTGTCCCAAAGCTGTATCTAACTTGCAACATTGTATCAACTATCCGATTCCAGGCCCTCAGAGTTTCCCGCGTGCCAGTGAGCTTATGACATTTCCACTGGATATATAGTATCGTCAGCAGTGGCGGCTGGTGAAAAATATTCTCGGTGGGGCTGTGCCATACTTTTTTTTTCCTGTAACCATCGCGATATATTTTAACACAAACTGCAGGACAGCAGTGCTCAGTGAAACATTCAGTAATTATTTAATGCCAATATTAAAAAGTTGAGGCATTCTTACACAAAAACATATTACACAAACCCAAGCCTTTCATTTGCATTTAAAGTGAACTTTTCACCATTGGTAGTAAACAGGCAACGCAACAGGCATGCTGTCAGAACAGAGTGGAAAGTGGACAATAACATGACATTATTATAAAGTTTATAGGAAATCTTACACTGTATAAAAGGATGTATAATATAGAAATGGATATCAAGTGGATGAACTCAAACCTTTGACTGGAAGAATAGCATACAGTATTTTATGATCATACTAAATGTGACTAATTGTTAATGTGCTCCAGAACTGCAACAATTAATTGATACAAAACAACATATATACAGTAATATTAGCAGACACTATTAAGACTTTCTAGAGTACCATATATAACTGGATTTTTTATGCTAAGGTCAACTATATACAAAGAAACATGCGGCCAGAGCTGCTCTGTGTGTGTGTGTCTGTCATCTTATTTGTACAGGAATTTTGCCCGTCTGTCCTTCTGAGTGGCAAACCTCTCAATGACCCTTTGATTAAAGTCAGGAATGTCCCTGACAAGTTTCTTCTCCATGGAGAGCATGGCCAGAGCGTTCAGGCGATCCTGTGTCATGCTGTTTCTCAGGAAGGTCTTGATCCTTTTCAGTGTAGAGAAGCACCTTTCTGACTCAGCAGTTGTCATGGGTGTGGTGATGAGGATCTTGAGGAGGCTGGCAGTCTCTGTGAAAGTGCTCTGAAGGTTGTTCTCCATGAAGAACTGGTACAGGGGCACTGCACCACTACAAGCCTTGAACTCACTGTTCTCATAGATGAGGGACAGTTCGGTTTTGAGCTTGGCCTTGTTCAACATGGGGTACGCCTCCACGGTTGTTTCAAGCGCTGTATCGGGAACTTCACACTGTGTTGTGGGAACAACTCTCCGTGCAATAGTGTTGCGCTGATGAGGTGCTGGGTGAAGGAGAACCTCTCTTTGGCATGACTCAGGATGGTATCACATACCTGTAAAAGATACATCATCAGCTTTAATTTGCAATTAAGCTATTTTGATGCAAGTGATCCTGACTGACACATGCCTATGTCCAACTCAAGTATATGATTACCAAGGTGCTGATTGTTCAGGGTTTTGGCTACATACTACCAGGCCTGAAAAAAGTTCTAGGGGGAAACACTGACAATTACATCACAACTTACCTCTATAGCCAACCTCTGTTGTTCTCTTGGTCCCAGCATCCTCCGTCGCTTGATGGGCTGTTGCTGCTCGTCAGATGCGCTGTCCCCACACAAAGAGGGAATTGAGGCCCTGGGTCCAAAAAATAAAGTTTAATTTGATAACTTGCAATCAGACTTCTTAACTCACTGTAATTCCCCCTCAACACACAACCAGTGACTTTATATATATATATATATATATATATGAGACAGACAGACAGACAGACAGATAGTGTGTATATACACACAAACTATGTCTAGTAACTGCTTTTAACCTGTGATGTACATAATTAACTGATGTTATTACGTTTTAAAGCCTTTTTCTATTACATTTGTGAGAGGGATGCAACATCATTTTGTTCTGCTGTGCACTTAGCAATAAAGTTAATCTTCAATAACAACTAGGCCTCTTCTAGAAATTGACCTGGTGGACACCTGAATAATTATTACAAACTGTGTAGTACTTTCCTGCATTATTATCAACGTCTGATTGTGTCTTCTCTTTCCTTTTAAAATACTAAAACAAATATAATTGTAACGGCTCTATGATAATCACTCACTTTGATGACCAGACACATTTAGGCTTTTAAACTGTTGTAAGTGAACTATTCATCTTTCTAACAACATCTTTATCAGCCAATAGTAAATATAGTTATTTACCTGATTGTTAGCATGCTGTCTGTGAACCTCTGGACAAGTGCTTTAATGAAGACAGGGTCGATGTTCCTCTTCTGCAGCTGGCTGAAAAGCATGTCCACATTTGGCATGATCTTGTGGAACAGTGCCAGGAAAAAACAGAAAGCCTCGTCTTCGAGCATCCTCACAAAGCCCCCGCCTCTCTGACAGTCGGGGCATCAAAGTTCCCAGAGTCTCTGATGGTCTGGAAACACGTTAGGAGGTCATCCCTGTACTCGTACACAGTGTTTACAGCGCGACTGTGAAGTTCCACCGTGTTGTAGAGGCTCTGGGGAGTCTATGCGCAACCACTTCGTCAAGCACGGTGGTTCGCTTGGGAGACCTGGAGAAGAAAGCAGAAAATCCTGCAAGGTCGGAAAAGAAAGTGCCGATCCTGGGGATGCGTGAAGTAGCCTGCTGCATGATGAGGTTCAGCTGATGTGCATAGCAGTGGACGTAGTGCGCATTTTCGTACACATCCACTATTTTACGCTGCACTCCGCCGGTGGCTCCCCTCATCACACTTGCTCCGTCGTAAGCCTGGGCAATAAGTTTGGCCTTTTGTCCATGTGAGAGTATGGTGCTGAGCCTCTCCAGCAGCGCTGTAGCGATGGTGTCGGCAGTTGCGTTCTCGATCAAAATGAACTCGAAAAACGCTCTTGGACGTTACTTTTAGCATCGATGTAGCGTATCACAAGCACCAACTGGCAGTGGGTGGAAACGTCAGTCGTCTCGTCAGCTTGAATGGCGATAAAATCAGCACTCTTTACTTCCTCCAGGATGTAATCCTTAAGCACTGACAGCATACAGTCCAACAGCTCGTTCTGTATCGTCTTTGACGTGCCCTTAAAAACGGTAGCTGTCTTCAGGTGCTCCTCCAGCACACTGTCGAGGGAGGCAACAAAATCCACTAAGCCCCGGAAAATGCCGGGGGTTGTCCGAGGAGTCAGTCTCCTCGTGCCCACGCAAGGCCAACTCAAAAGCCCCACAGAACTTCACACAATCGATAATTTTGGATAGAATGTGCCTGTTTTTATCCACCTCCTCATTGTGTTTCCTCACCGCAATCCTGTGGCCGTCATCCAGCTGCGTAGCAATGTTCACCCTTCCTAATACAGCTAGCTTTACAGAGTTGTCCATGTGTGCCCTGGTGTTCTCATGTTTCTTTACCTTCTCTGACAGGTGCTTCATATCCCTCACTCCGGTACCTGTCCATGCTGAATCTGACCCCGTCGTTTTAAAAAGCAAGCACGGAAAGCAAAAAAAAGCATTAGCATCAGTGCACCCAGCTAGCCAAGCCTTCCTGGTGTACCAGCTACGGGAGAAGCCGCGCATATACTGCTTCCCTTTCTCGCTAGCCTGCTGTCTGATTGAGAGGTCAGGTTGATCTGGGCCCAGCTCTTTCACCCGAACTTTCTCTGACAAAGTTCTCCTCTCAAACGGATCTTGGAGGAGAGATTTCACCGAGTTAGGGTTGGGTCTTGGAGGAGTAACGTTTGCGCTCGCCATTGTCGTCTAGTAAAAATGGCGCCACTGGAGCCCGGTCCTTATTTTATCAGGGGCGAGCTTGGGGCGATAAAATAATCGCCCTCCTTGGATTCGAATTAAAATCGCTGATTAGCTACATTTTATGTCATACATTCATATCTTAAATTAGCAATTGGCTTAACTGCTACGTAGACCCGCCTCCTCGGGGCACTTTCTGTATCGCCCAGAGCTGACGAGGCGTTTGACAGGCAGAGGAAAGGTTGCGAATATGATTTTCTATCATATCTTACACATATTACTGTGTGCATTCCATATTTCAAACACACAAATATTGACATACTGATGTTTTTATTATTATTATTATTATTTTTATTTATTTTTTATTTTATTTTTTTAAATAATTTTATTTAAGGGGGCGGCGCCCTAGCGCCCTCTATCGGCCAGCCGCCACTGATCGTCAGATCATGATATCTTAGTCTTTCTCACCAAGGCTTGGTGATTATGGAGGCTGGGAGTGTTGGAATGATGTTTCAACAAAAACATTTCAAATCATTCGCAATGGATGTAAAAAAAACACACTGTTGACGGTTGGGTGGACTCACCACGTCCACCCAAGAGTGTGCAAAGCTGTCATCAAGGCAAAGGGTGGCTACTTTGAAGAATCTAAAATATAACATATATTTTGATTTGTTTAACACTTTTTTGGTTACTACATGATTCCATATGTGTTATTTCATAGTTTTCATGTCTTCACTATTACTCTACAATGTAGAAAATAATAAAAATAAAGAAAAACCCTTGAATGAGTAGGTGTGTCCAAACTTTTGACTGGTACTGTATGTAATGGGGAATTGATAAAAAATTAACTGTGATGGGTGATTTGAAGGAGTCAGGCGCAGGAGGGTAAATCACAGAATAACAGGATTTATTCCGGAATACAGAGTTACGCAGTAATGCGTCAAAACAGTCCAGTCCGCAAAACAGGTGCACTGGAACTAACAAGGCACACAGGGAAAATAACCCGGCGATACAAAATACAAGGCGCTCAACTTCACTCTCCTCACAATAAACAATCACACACAAAGACAAGGGGGCAGAGGGAACACTTATAAAGGTACTGATGAGGGGATATGAACCAGGTGTGTGTAATAAACAAGACAAAACAAATGGAATGATGAGATGAGGAGAGGCAGTGGCTAGAAGGCCGGTGACTACGAACGCCGAAGCCTGCCCGAACCAGGAGAGGAGGCAGCTTCGGAGGAAGTCGTGACAGAAACAATCAAAGGGCAAACAATTCACATAATGAAACAAAGAATGCACAAGAATTGTTAGGAGACCACTGAGCGCATTCTGGAGAGCTGTGCATGCATTCTGGAGAGAGACATGTCTTCTCCACACACCCCTCCCCTCCTTCTTGTTGCAACATTTTAAATTATACTCAAGACACATTATCTTCACTCATATTTTAGATGCTTTTCACTGACAGATGCAACTCAATCAGCTAGACATATTGCCGTTCATGATGCCAAATTCCGGGATTCCCAAATAAGCATAGGCTTACACACTTGTGATTTGAAACTATCCATAGCTATTTTTTTTAACAAGTTAATAATCCTGTGTGGCTAAGTCATGCTCTCTGGTGAAGTATTTTGAACACAAATATAAATGCCACATGCAACAATGTCAAAGATTTTACTGAGTTACAGTTAATGAGGAAATCAGTCAATTGAAATAAATTCATTAGGCCCTAATCTATGGATTTCACATGACTGGGAATACAGATATGCATCTGTTGGTCAGAAATACCTTTATAAAAAAGGTAGAGGCGTGGATCAGAAAACCAGTCAGTATCTGGTGTGACCACCATTTGCCTCATGCAGTGCGACACATCTCCTTTGCATAGAGTTGATCATGCTGTTGATTGTGGCCTGTGGAATGTTGTCCCACTCCTCTTCAATGGCTGTGCGAAGTTGCTGGATATTGGCGGGAACTGGAACACGCTGTCGTACACGTTGATCCAGAGCATCCCAAACAAGCTCAATGGGTGACATGTCAGGTGAGTATGCAGGCCATGGAGGAACTGGGACATTTTCAGCTTCCAGGAATTGTGTACAGATCCTTGCGACATGGGGCCGTGCATTATCATGCTGAAACATGAGGTGATGGTGGTGGATGAATGGCACGATAATGGGCCTCAGGTTCTCATCACGGTACAGTATCAAATTGCCATCAATAAAATGCAATTGTGTTCATTGTCTGTAGCTTATGCCTGCCCATACCATAACCCCAACAGAGTGCCACCATGGGGCACTCTGTTCACAACGTTGACATCGGCAAACCGCTTGCCCACACAACACCATACACATGGTCTGTGGGTGTGAGGCCGGTTGGAGGTACTGCAAAATTCTCTAAAATGAAGTTGGAGGCGGATTATGGTAGAGAAATGAACATTACATTCTCTGGCAAGAGCTCTGGTGGACATTCCTGCTGTTTGTATGCCAATTGCACAATCCTGCAAAACCTCTTAAGGATTGGACCCTTTTATTCAATTTTCGCCTAAAATGACATACCCAAATCTAACTGCCTGTATCTCAGGACCTGAAGCAAGGATATGCATATTCTTGATACATTTGAAAGGAAACACTTTGAAGTTTGTGGAAATGTGAAATTAATGTAGGAGAATATAACACATTCGATCTGGTAAAAGATAATACAAACAAAAAACATGCGTTTTTTTTTGTTTTGTTCCATCATCTTTGAAATGCAAGAGAAAGGCCATGATATAATATTGCAGTTTAGAAGCAATTTAGATTTTGGCCACTAGATGGCAGCAGTGTGTGTGCAAAGTTTCAGATTGCTCCAGTGAAGCAATACTGGACTATTTTGTATTAAGTCTGCCCAAATGTGCCAAATTGGTCAATTGATACATTTTCAAGTACTTAACTATAGAGAACATGCAAAAATGATATGGTAATACAAAATGTAAGTTTACACACTCCCAGGAATGTCATACATGATGGATCATTAGCTTATACACTAACTTTCACACATCTAGATGGCTGTGCGGGGTGGGTGTGGAGCCAGAGATAGCAGTGGTTCAAACTGTAGAACCCAGTTCCTACATTTGAATATAAAAATGGGTTTTATCAAACAAAACTATGCTACATTTTATCTCTGGGACCCTTAGGATGACAAATCAGAGCAAGATTACTGAATGTAAGTACATTATTTACCTTCAGAGGTGAATGTATCAAACCAGTTGCCGTGATAAGTTTTTTGTTGCTGTGGACTCTCCTCAAACAATAGCATGGTATTTTGTCACTGTAATAGCTACTGTATATTGGACAGGGCAGTTAGATTAACAAGAATGTAAGCTTTCTGCCCATATAAGACATGTCTATGTCCTGGAAAGTTTGCTGTTACTTACAACAGTCATGCTAATCACATTAGCGCACGTTAGCTCAACCGTCCCGAATACAGGACACCGATCCCGTAGAGGTTAATCAGCTTCTTGATATGCCACACCTGTCAGATGGATGGATTATCTTGGCAATGGAGAAATGCTCACTAACAGGGATGTAAACACATTTGTGCACAACATTTGAGAGCTTTTTGTGCATATGGATCATTTCTGGGATCTTTTATTTCAGCTCATGAAACATGGGACCAACACTTTACATGTTGCGTTTGTATTTTTGTTCAGTGTAGTAAGCCTAGCCTATAGAAAGCTTATGGGATCCTCCTCTTTTTAATAAAGACCATCAAAACTCTGTTTTCATAGCGTAGCCTGTAGAAATGTTGTACAACATGGGCTTACATGAACACAATATATTCAGCTGAAACTCTGAATGCCAGGGCTCTCATGAAGTGTTTTGATTTGATTTTCAATTGCATTTGCATTGATGCCAGAATTGATTCAACCAGTGTGTGTCCAGTGGGACAGTAACAGCCCTACCAACAAGCACCATGTTTCTCCCCCCCGCCACCACTCCCCCAGGACTCAAAGGACCTTTCAGATGTCTCCACTCCAGGCCTTACTCTGAGGAGGCTTGTAGAAGATGGAGGGACCTCTAACCACCACTTCACATTTTTTTGGTTGTTCATGGTTGTTGTAACAGCAACTGGTCCATTTATCTCTAGTGGGTATTGCCATCCCTTTGTAGTTTTGAGGGAGGTGGGGAGATCAGAGGTAATGAAAGTCTTCTATACCCTGTCCCAAAGTCTGCATTTGCAAACTATTTATTCAGGAACATCTTGTTCTTGTCATGAAACTAGTGTTATTAGCAAAGATAATATTGTGTTGCCTGTAACACCACAGGTGTTTTCGTTTGACTTCTTTATGGACCTTTTTTAAGGTCCTTCAATCAATTTGTGGGGTCATTTGCCAGTCTAATGATTTGATAGTAACCACTGTCATGTTGATGGCTGGTGAGATTGGAAGTAAATGACACAAGGCTGTTGTGTCAGCAGCAGAGCTATATTTACCTGCTCACGTTTGTGGATTCATACTGTGGAGTGGAATGATCACTGTTTAATCCTTATGAGGTCAGGTGATGTCTTCCTGAGGTATCTGCTAAATGCTTCTTGTTTGGAGTGATTAAAAAAACATAAACATGAACAGATTTAATATCTCAGACTGTGTATGTTACATGTTGAAGGGTGGTAATGCAGTAATGGTCATCATACAGTACATACAATGCAACATTTGGGAGTAGGTAGCCTACAACAAGGGAAAATTACAACCAAGGCCATCAAAATATGTACAAACTAAATACATTTTTTCCTATATTTTTTTTTTATCAGGTGGGGAGAGCAAAGAACAGACATCATTTTTGCTTTAGAGAGAAGAAGCAGGTTGTAAGATGACATGTCAGAGGAATGTCGATTCTGTAACAAACCGTCCTACCAGTAACCACCATCATCACCAGGCTCTGACTCAAGGCAGACATTTACTAAGGTGACACCTAGCTGCTTTTAAAAATGTCAAGTAAAGTTGGAGCTGTGTTTTGAACATAGGCAGACTAGTAACACACCTCTTTCTGACTGTTGCTCCTTCAATGGGACCAACAGGATGCTACAGGTGTAGGGGAAGAGGTGATTCACTTGCAGACTTTCTTTCATCACACAACAATGCATTGTGATTGGAGAGGAGTGACAGAGAGGTACAAAACAGATGCCTCTTTCCATTGCTCTTTAGATTGAGTAGCCATGGCACACACATCTTCACTACAAGACATTTATGTTCTCTGACATTTGGTAAAATATTTATGGGTTGAAGCGATTGATTTTAAACATATTGCTTATCAATAGCACCTTGTTTCAGTCAAAAACAAGATTTAGGTCACCAAAAACATGACCAAAAACAGCCTACCATTTAAAGTGCATCATTTTAAAGTTCTGCCTCTTCTTTAAAAGCCATTATAATTTACTCAATGGACACAAATCTGTATAGCCTTATTTGCTCAAAGACCAAAAATGACAATCAAATAAATAATTGTGGCTGTTTGTTGAGGCACGGAAACACTTTCCACTAGTTTTACATTGACCATAGGCCTACTTTAAGCCTTAAGGAAACGTCCAACTCTACAAAACAAGAAACACACAATAAACCAAGATGTTGTACTGTAGATTCAGCTGCACCAAGATGTGATTTGTTGAGGTTTCATTCCCAGAAATTGAATTCTCCTGCCTCAAGCATGAGGAGGGAAGCCTCCTGGGACTGTCCTCTGCTGAAATAACATTAGAGGGATCTGCAGGACAGATGGAGGATTGAAGATGTGATAAAAAAGGGCCTTGTTGAGCTGGACTGCCCTGGCCTGTTATTAATTCCGGATGCCTTTCATGGCGCTGTGCAGTCTCTGAACACTGGAGAGATAATGGTGCCAGCTGCATCAATACCAGATGACTGAGATGAAGCTGCTGCTGTCGTCTGTAGCATATCCATTTTGGGGTTTAGGTTATAGGATATTTGACCTGTCCAACTACACTGGAAAAATACCCAATGCATAGGAGTTAACATGTTAGCAAGAGGCGTCATTCAGCAGTGGTATAGTAGCCCTCATGAAAAGGTACTACTGAATTATTACACAAAACCTATTCGTGCAGTAGTGACTATGTAGAGACTTGTAGGGATTGTGTAGTGAATGTGTAGTTTATGCACTACTCAAGATACACAAGTAGAGTTTTGTAGTGTTCAGTAGGAAAACAGTACTGTTTACAGTAGTAATCAGGTAGAGCTTTTTACTACATGATGCAGGTAGTAAATAAGTAGTCAAAATTCTACAGCTTTACTACACATGCTTTTCAATACTAATCAGGTAGAGTTTTTACTGATTGATGTTGGTAGGAAATAAGTAATTTCAAAACTACTGCCAGATTACACCGGCTTTTCACAACCGCAGATCAAGGCAAAACAGGAAGTGGTTTGTGGTCCTCTGTAGCTCAGCTGGTAGAGCACGGCGCTTGTAACGCCAAGGTAGTGGGTTCGATCCCTGGGACCACCCATACACAAAAAATGTATGCACGCATGACTGTAAGTCGCTTTGGATAAAAGCGTCTGCTAAATGGCATATTATGTTTATTATTAAGTAGTTGGTTGTTGTTGGCTAGCTACTGTTTTTGACAATCCCGAATGTAATCATCTTCCATCCTTCGTCATCCTGTCTTTCATAGCCCTTATGCTGGCACCATCTGTAAGTTTAACTTTAGTTTATGTTTTATGAATAGTTTCATGTTGTTGTTTAGCCGTTTATATAACTTTTTACCACATCAACAAGATTGCTAGCCAAAACGGTCTTGTGTTTAGCCTAGTTGTTTGCTAGCCCCATTGGAATGTAGCTATGTAGCCTCTGTTTTCGTCATGCTAGCTAATAAGTATGTGTGTTTGTATGCAAATGTACAGTATGTTCATATTGGTATACTTACCCATTCTACTAATCTCTTTTGACCTGTTGCCAAGGAGGCCCTTGACATAAGAAGACTGGAGGCCTTTGTTGGTAAGATTAACATTGTTTATTAAATGTATTTCTGTGTTGTCTTAAATAACCTCTGTTAGCAAATGATTGATAATGGCTTATATTTGGTTGTCTCTTGTGCTTGTCTTTATTTTCTAAAAGTTTATATGGCGGAGAAATGTGGCAGCAACAAAAAAGAGGATCTGAAGATAGTTAAGTCAAAGCTGAATGAAGACAAGGCCTCAAAGGAATTAACAAAAGTGTAAATATGTAAATTAATATGTAATTAAATTTAAAATGCAATAATATATATGTATAAGCTTATTATCTTTTGTTTGATTACATAACTTCAGTTAGAAACTTGAGGAAATAACATGTGCACTCATCTAGTAGTGACACAGTAGTCAAACAAGATCAAACAAGAAGATGTCAATAGTGATTTTTAACAGTAGTAAATGTGTCCGTTTTCAATAGTAATTCAAAATGGTTTATGTAGGAAATGAAAAAGGATCAGGAGCAATTCAGTAGTGATCAGTAGTGACATAACACTTCACACACAAATGGCAGTAGTTATTCAATAGGGATTGAGTAGGCAAACAGCAGTAATGTGTAGGCATTACATAGTAATTCAATAGTGAAAATGTAGGAATTGTGTCAGTATGTGTAGGTTTTAAGTAGTAGATACCCAAAAGCTCAGTAGTTACACAGTAGTCATCAAGGGAGAATTATGTGGTGACTTGAATAGGAAATATGTAGTGTTCACCAGTAGTGAAACGTCCCAATGTATCGCTCATTACTACTTAAATTACTACAAATATCACTACTGGTTTACTACACATCTCAATAGCAATCAAGTAGTTAAACCAGCAGGTTTTGTGTAGTTCTCGGGTAGTAGTGATGAGTAGTAATTCAGTAGTACTTTTCCATTTCTGGTGTTTTAGTTTGAGACATAGGATGCAGCCACTGAGAGAACTCACCAGATGTGTAGCCATCAAGGTGAAGACCTGTCTTCAGTTCATGTCTAGAAGAAAAGAGAGAAAAGACGGTGCATAAAAGCTGACATGCGGGGGGACATTAATCATTTAGGGAGATATCATGCTATGAATAAATGAATAAACTCACGTCTCTTCATTTGAAAAGACCCACCTCAGATCTGAGAGCGTCTACGCACAGTTAGAGTGAAAGTTCACACTAATACAATAAAGCCTATTTCATTCATCCTGAGTCTTTTTTGTGTGTCCCTTTATTGTCCCATATTTATGAGGCCCTGCATGACTCCATTGAACTGGTAGGCTTGGGGAGGTAATGCATTTATAATAACCTTCCACAGAGCTGATGGATTGTTGTTCTCCCACTAAATCATTTAGTGGGAGCAGCGTAGCGGTGAGTACTTGAAAGCATCTCTGCTTCTGCCACATGTTCCATTTTCCCTCCCTCTCGCTTCCTCTCCTCCTCTTGCATTCCTCTCCACATCTTGAAATATCAGACAGCATTCAGTTCTGTAGGCTACTTGTTATTTGACTTTTATGTACCATGTAGACTGTAGACTAGAGCTACATATGCTGTGAGGGTTGTCATTTCTTAGGGTCCACTCCATTGCTCTTCGTGTAGGGCACCTCTTTCTCATTGGCATCATCAACATTGTGCCTGAAATGGGAGTTGAGGGACATTCATCAATCCAGTGTTGTTGATGTTAGCACATATTGAAGCTTCATTACAATCCTTGACTTGCCAGTAAGACTGATGCAATTTGTTAATATACAGTCACTCTGTCCGGGACACTCAAATTAGTATGATACTGTATGTTATGTTTGGGTTGGTTATATAATACAGAAGGCTACTGAAAAAACCCGAAAGGAGGGCTGTATAATGCGAACGTCTAGCAACCCAAAGGTTGCGTGTTTGAATCTCATCATGGATAACTTTAGCATTTTAGCTAATTTGCAACTACTTACTAATTTTTAGCTACTTTGCAACTACTTAGCATGTTAGCTAACCTTAACCTTAATCCTTTAACCTAACTCCTAACCCTAAGATTAACCCTAACCTTAACCCTAACAATAACCTTAACCCTAACCTTAACCCTTAACCCCTAACCTTAACCCCTAGCCTAGTTAACGTTAGCCACCTAGCTAACATTAGGTTAGCCACCTAGCTAACATTAGCCACAACAAATTGGAATTCGTAACAAATCCAGTGTTGTTGATGTTAGCATATATTGCAGCTTCATTACAACCCTTGACTTGTCAGTAATACTGATAAAACTTGTTAATATATAGTCACAATGAAGCCTAATTTGATATGATCAAATAATGAAGATGTGTCCATGCTTCTGAGCTTGATATGTTGCTGCAGCCACATGACATGATGTGCTGTTGCCGTGTGAGTGGTCATGCATGGCCAGGGGGGCTGAGAGGATTGCACTTTGAGTCAATTAGTAGCCCTCTACTCAAGAGCTCAGATGCATTTCTCTTTATTCATCCCTACATTAGATGCAATTTTGTTAATATATAGTCACTCTGTCCGGGACACTCAAATTAGCATTTTAGCTAATTAACAACTTTGCAACTACTTACTACTTTTTAGCTATTTTGCAACTACTTAGCATCCACAAATTAATACATACCATAGCAAATGTAACATGTCATACTAATGTGTGTCCCAGATTTTTGTTTACTATGTTACGTCTACCCCTGAGTCCAGGTTGCAGCCGCAGCACTAACCTGGAAACTTTCCACTTGATGTTAGATCAAGATTTTGTATTATTTGAGGAAGACAAGCCATGACTTCCAGGATAGTTGAATGATATAGCAGAATTGATATAGCATTTAGATGATTGCCCCTTGGAGTAATCACACGTTGATCAATGTTTGATTTCATGTTTGATTGGTCTGCCATCTTTAGGTTGTATTCTGTCCATTTGAGACAGAGTTTAGTAATTAGATATCTGTTCAAATAATGAACATTCAGTGCTATTGAGACATTTGCTGTAGTTTTCTATGAAGGGCATGAGAACACTTACAAACAGTACACAAATCCCATGAGAGAATTCCATGGCAGTATCAAAATACACTAGCGTTAACAGTTCTGATGCACTGTGTGACATAACACTGTGATGTAAGAGGTAAGTTCAAAGCAACCAAAAATCTAAGTATTGAACCAACCAAGATACATTTCACAAAATCTGTATATCAACCTTACCTGTACATGTGACCAGATACATGTGGCTCTGTGTATTATCAACTAACTTTTCCCTCAAGAAGTGAACGTGACCAGAGCAAGAGAAAGAGTAAAAACAAGAGTACTTACGGTTCGACTCGGTTTGAGAACTTTCTGTATAGGATGACAGCAATAGTGGTGAGGACCATCGTAGTGGTGCACATAGTCCTATCACATGTATCCCGTCTTGGGGCTGCTGCTGGGTTAGAACACTGGGACCATTGCTCTCATTGAGGGAGAGTAGAATGAGTGTGGTAACAATCAGACAATTCCTGTGGCTCTCTAGCTAGTGGCAAGATTAGCCTGTGGGATTAACTTAGTGTTTGTGGTCTGAGCTCAACCATTTAACCCTCCATCGCCACCAGTGTAGCTTTACAGGGGCACTATGTGCTGTGGCCATTCATGTGGTGTGGGTCGAACTAGCACTGCAGGGCTGTCATGGACCTTGATTTTGCTGTAGTAGCACACTCTCATGCTTAGAGTCACAATTAGTGTTTTGTCTTTATTGTGTAATGTCTCAGTGCTTTGACAGCGCAGGGTGTGTAGCCTATATTAAACAAAGAATGCATGCACTTGTAGGCTACTAGAATTCTTGAACTTACTTGAACTTGATCTTGTGTAAAATCATTTATGTAACAAAAACCTAGATTATATAAGGAAAGCCTTCACTTTGGGGACAAAGCATAGCTGTCTTAATGTTTGTGTGTGTTCAAGTTCATGTCATTGTTTTCAGTATCAGATTCGGCATATATGTAAATAACATATCACTACCAGTTCTATTGCACCTTCATAGAAGTTATTGCGTAATCCAGACTCATTATACTAATGTATTGTTACAGCACCTTCTATTGTGTAATGATATCTATATAGGTTGGTATGGGAGAGCACATATGGTACACAAGTCTTTGTTGATGCTGGAATGAAAGGCAACATGTGCCCTTGTGTTCCCACAACAATCAATGATGTGCAGGGAGAGGTGGCTGGATTCAGAACTGAGCAACGCTCTCTCTGAGGGTCTCGTGACATGTATAAATACCTTTAGGCCTCCTGCTAATCCACCTATCCTCAGGACTGCTGACTCACAGGGAGTAGGCCACAGCAGGATGAAAGAGAGTGCAAATACTTCACAGTGAAAAACAAGTGATTAAGAATAATATGCATGTAATAGGAGCATGGGATGAATAGGATCATGACGTCCATTATAGATATCATAATTGTTTTGGTTTAATATGTTATTATACAGATACAGGGATTGATAAGAAACATTTACATTGCTTAAATGAGGACACCACACCTCACAAGTTATTTCTCATTTTGTATCAGTCAGAGGTGAGAGAGAGTGAAGTGGATCTGATTCTGAAGTACAATATACTGTACAGGAAACACCAGCAAAGCATCACATGAAATGAACAAAGGCCTTGATGCCAGTGTTAGGGATAAAGAAAGGCACAACCCAGGTTAACAAGTGAGTGATTAGCAGAAGACATACACTCCCCTGTATGTATGTTTTTGGTGTAAAGATAAAAATATGTGTAGGGGAGTGTACTTGAAGACTGTCTCTATGAAATTACATACAGTTCTTATATCTGCCAATCCTCAATCTTCAACATAATCTCTTGGTAATGTAACTGAAGAAACATCCAAGATTCTATTAGTCTGAGTAGCGCTTATGCTCTACCTCAAACATAAATGCAGATAAACATATACCCATTCACACACATTCCAACCAAAGTCAGCACAAACCACCACCCCATCGTTCACAAGAGAGTCCATCAGAAGAACACACCCCACAATGTGGCATGGGAAAGATACAGGGAGGGAGCCATGATGATACATAGGAAGATTCTATGAGCTCTGGAAAGATAGATTTCTTCCCTTGAATGGTCAGACGTAGATTGTCCTACTCCTAAGCCAAGGCCCAGTAGCAGTCGGTCTCCGGGAGTCCACAGTAGTCACTGACGGTCACTTTGACCCAGACAGACAGATGGTTCACACAGCAGAACTGGAGGCCCAACCCACTTCCTCATACACGCCTGTCACGTGCCAGTAGACGGCATCCAGCAGTTTGGTCCATGCCCCTGCCACCTCTGGAGTGATGTAATCTGGAAAGTCTTCACCCAGCACCTCCAGAATCACCCCACTCAGGATCTGGGGAAGAGAAAGAGGGAAATGGAATGAGTGATACATTTGCTTTGGTGTGCCTGTGGATAATGGTGGCTAGTTATGTGAAAACATGTTGCCCGGTTCTTCCTCACCTTGAAGTAGACAGGCTCCACCTTGTGTCTGAGTGCATGGGCCTTGCCCACCAGCTTCAGCACAGACACCAACTTGTCCCCGTCATGGAGGTTCTCCACCAGGGTGTTGATGGCGTTCATCACCCTGCGTGCGTGCTTCCTGAGCTGGGCACTCCTCTCCAGCTCCTCAGGGTCCTCCACCTGTTGGAACTGGCTGAAGTACTGCTTGGAGGAGGGGAAGTTCACAAAGAGCCTGTAGAGGAGAGGAGGAGTGTGGGAGACCAGAGTTTGAACAGCTACTCACCTAATCTCATTGCCCTTCAGCCCTCCACCAGAGCTGGCTAGCTATCCCTCAACTCCAGGTGCATTACTTGGCCCAGTGAGATATTATAAGTAAACATAATTGGAGCGTGTTGAGACAGATGCAGAGCATGACTGCCCTTTCAATGTTTAACCACTTTCCAGGTTCTGTACAGGTTATGCTTCATTTACTCAACCATGGCCTGAGCACAAGCATGTGCTATT
Organism: Coregonus clupeaformis; assembly: GCF_020615455.1. Taxonomy (NCBI): domain Eukaryota; kingdom Metazoa; phylum Chordata; class Actinopteri; order Salmoniformes; family Salmonidae; genus Coregonus; species Coregonus clupeaformis. Next base: position 232,718 of record NW_025533555.1, read on the forward strand.
CAAATACAATATAACTGTGTTTGTAAAAACATACACCTTAACCAAATACATTTAAACTCAGTTTTTCACAATTCCTGACATTTAATCCTAGTAACAATAACCTGTCTTAGGTCAGTTAGGATCACCACTTTATTTTTAAAATGTGAAATGTCAGAATAATTGTAGAGAATGATTTATTTCAGCTTTTATTTCTTTCATCACATTCCCAGTGGGTCAGAAGTTTACATACTCTCAGTTAATATTTGGTAGCATTGCCTTTAAATTGTTTAACTTGGGTCAAACGTTTCAGGTAGCCTTCCACAAGCTTCCCACAATAAGTTGGGTGAATTTTGGCCCATTCCTCCTGACAGAGCTGGTGTAACTGAGTCAGGTTTGTAGGCCTCCTTGCTCGCACATGCTTTTTCAGTTCTGCCCACAAATGTTCTATAGGATTGAGGTCAGGGCTTTGTGATGGCCACTCCAATACCTTGACTTTGTTGTCCTTAAGCCATTTTGCCACAACATTGGAAGTATGCTTAGGGTCATTGTCCATTTTGAAGACCCATTTGCGACCAAGCTTTAACTTCCTGACTGATGTCTTGAGATGTTGCTTCAATATATCCACATAATTTTCCTTCCTCATGATGCCATCTATTTTGTGAAGTGCACCAGTCCCTCCTGCAGCAAAGCACCCCCACAGCATGATGCTGCCACCCCCGTGCTTCACGGTTGGGATGGTGTTCTTAGGCTTGCAAGCTCCTCCTTTTTCCTCCAAACATAACGATGGTCATTATGGCCAAACAGTTCTATTTTTGTTTCATCAGACCAGAGGACATTTCTCCAAAAAGTACGATCTTTGTCCCCATGTGCAGTTGCAAACCGTAGTCTAGCTTTTTTATGGCGGTTTTGGAGCAGTGGCTTCTTCCTTGCTGAGCGGCCTTTCAGGTTATGTCGATATAGAACTCGTTTTACTGTGGATATAGATACCTTTGTACCTGTTTCCTCCAGCATCTTCACAAGGTCCTTTGCTGTTGTTCTGGGATTGATTTGCACTTTCTGCACCAAAGTACGTTAATCTCTAGGAGACAGAACGCATCTCCTTCCTGAGCGGTATGACAGCTGCGTGGTCCCATGGTGTTTATACTTGCGTACTATTGTTTGTACAGATGAATGTGGTACCTTCAGGCATTTGGAAATTGCTCCAAAGGATGAACCAGACTTGTGGAGGTCTCCCATCTTTTTTTCTGAGGTCTTGGCTGATTTATTTTGATTTTTCCATGATGTCAAGCAAAGAGGCACTGAGTTTGAAGGTAAGCCTTGAAATACATCCACAGGTACACCTCCAATTGACTCAAATGATGTCAATTAGCCTATCAGGAGCTTCTAAAGCCATGACATCATTTTCTGGAATTTTCCAAGCTGCTTAAAGGCACAGTCAACTTAGTGTATGTGCACTTCTGACCCACTGGAATTGTGATACAGTGAATTATTGTCACGCCCTGACGCAGGGGACGCTTAAATGTTGAGTCAGGGTGTGTATGTTCTATGTTGGGTATTTCTATGTTGGTGTTCTATTATGTGTATTTCTATGTTGGCCGGTGTGGTTCCCAATCAGAGGCAGCTGTAGCTCGTTGTCTCTGATTGGGGACCATACTTAGGCAGCCTATTGGCACTAGTGGGTTGTGGGATCTTGTTCCGTGTTAGGTATGTTGTTTGTGTACCTTGGACTTCACGTTTCGTTTCTTGTTTTGTCGTTGTGTTTAATAGTCAAATAAACATGTATGCATATCACGCTGCGCCTTGGTCTGACCCGTTCATCAACGATCGTGACAATTATAAGTGAAATAATCTGTCTGTAAACAATTGCTGGAAAAATTACTTGTGTCATGCACAAAGTAGATGTCCTAACCGACTTGCCAAAACTATAGTTTGTTAACAAGAAATTTGTGGAGTGGTTGAAAAACAAGTTTTAATGACTCCAACCTAAGTGTATGTAAACTTCCGACTTCAACTGTACATTTCTTCCAGCTGATAAGGCAGAAGAAATGTTGGTCAGTTAGCAAAAACAAACAGAGTGATGTAAAAAATAAATAAAAATAATAATAAATAGCACAATTATATAATGTACCACAATGTAGAGCAAGGCATTGGTAAGAATCCATTCAGTATGACACCCAGCCTGTCATCAGGTCTGTGTACATCCTGGCATATCAGTGGCTACTGCTATGTTCTCCTGAGTCTAGGAGATCTGTTGGTCCCGGTGATTAATTTATTTGGAAAAAGATCCACTGAGTACAACCCAGGCGATAACACGGTATAGCGATTCCACTTGTTTCCAATGTGGTCCCCGATGTCTGGTCTCAGTGCCTGACAGTGACTGGATACAAGCTGCACAGCGCTCCCCTAAAACTCACAAAGCTGCTGTGGTGGAAATTCAACAGCAGGGACACCTGAAGTCAATATTAAATGAATCACTCTTTATTATCAGTTAACTGGAGAGGTTACAACAACATGTTCCCTCACACTGTCATCATCTCCATGTCTGGCCGTATGAGCGGACCAACAGTGAAGTGCGCTAATGAGCTTGAGATGGTTAGTTGGTTGCTCGTGTAATTACACACTGAAATAAACGGTCAGAATGGCTGTGTGTACTCAGGCAGCAGTGACTTCATCTGCTGCTTCCCTCTCACTGTGTTACAGTCGAGGTTGGAGACAATTAGCTCTACATCATAGGGATATACCATATGGTTGGTTTGGACGGATGCACCTACACCCACACTCATGTTCAACATTGGTGTGCTACAGTATTTGTGTATTCCTATCAGCTCTGGTAAACACCCAAACAATGTATTAGAATAAGACCTTACTTACCACCCATCTAATTCTATATAATTTAAAAACAGAATACCTCCAATGATGATATAGGTTTTCTTTGTGGAATAAACTGGTTTGACCACCAGAGACCACATTGTGAAAGAGAGTAGTATTGAGCAATAAGCTACAGCCTCCAGTGACCGGGACAGATACAATACAGCTGTCTGTGTGTATCTGTTCCAGATGTCCCATACCTCTATCCTTTTAAAACCCATAACAGAAAAGGGATGCCCTATGGGGAAGGCATTGTGTTTTGATTAAAGCACATGGCTTCCACTATCTTCACCTGTGAAATCAAGTGTTGGGAGGAATCAGACAAGGAAGACAGAGGAGGGGGTGTCTCATTCTCTTCTGCTTAAAGTGGAGGGTCTATGCATGTGCTAATTCAATGACATTCAATTGTAAAGCCAGATCGTCTGTTTCACTCATAAGTAGTTAAGACAGTGGTGTTTAATCTCTCCCATGACCTGTGGTGGCTGCATATAAATAGCCTCATTAGTGTTTTATATCCTCAGCCTGTTGATCCTACTCTGGGATAGGGCTCATTTCTGAGATAGTTTCATGGTTATTATGAAAGTTACATACTTGCCCTGAGTGGAAATTGAATAGGTATTTGATAAATGCAAATACCTATGGATACCCTGGATTTTGTTACAATGAGATGCATCACCGATACAATACTTTTCAGAGAGCTATTGGTATTTTGCATTGGATATTTTAGTTATTTACATTTACATTTTAGTCATTTAGCAGACGCTCTTATCCAGAGCGACTTACAGTTAGTGAGTCCATACATTATTTTTTTCTCATACTGGCCCCCCATGGGAATCGAACCCACAACCCTGGCGTTGCAAACGCCATGCTCTACCAACTGAGCTACATCCCTGCCGGCCATTCCCTCCCCTAGACGACGCTGGGCCAATTGTGCGCCGCCCCATGGGTCTCCCGGTCGCGGCCGGCTACGACAGAGCCTGGATTCAAACCAGGATCTCTAGTGGCACAGCTAGCACTGCGATGCAGTGCCTTAGACCACTGCGCCACTCGGGAGACAAAGGACTAAATGAACCAAGCATAGCTTTTAGTATTAAACTGACAGAGAGAGAGAGAAGTTGAGGTTTGAGATTATACCTGAACATGCCTTCAAATCTCCAAAGATTCCAATGATTCAAAGACCCCTTAACAGCTAAAGTTTGCTCCCAGTAAGTGCTCCATGTCACCATAAAATACTACGGGCATTTGGAATGCCTCAGAGCAATTTGAGGCTTAAGATGTTTTAAGTACCGGTATTCAAGTATTGCATGAAATGAAAGCATTGCAATTTATGACCAAGATTATGTCCTTTTGATAATCATGTTCTTAACATCAAAACAGAAGGGAAGCAGACAGAGGCTGGGATAGACTACGGAGTTAACTGTACTGAAAATATAGGAACTGCTCTTTCGGAGTCAAGTGGATAATTTAACTTGGCTCTATCGATTACCCATCATTCTTGGGATTCCTGGCTGAGGATCTACAGACTGTAGAGGATGTGAATGGAGGGAAGAAGAGGAAATCTAATCAAGCTGTCATAAGACCTGTGTTTAAGAGACGCCCTGAAGTCCTAGAAAAAGGGACATTCTTAGGTCACGCAGTGCGAATTTGCCTTCAGGTATAATACCATATAATTTAGGTTATCATATTGTTTCCAGGAGTAAATTTAGAAACTTCCAAAGTATACTGAAAATGTTTTTGTTTTGTTCAAATGGTACAGATGTAGGATCTTCATTTGAACCAGTTTCTTACAGCAGGAAAATAATCCTGCAGAAACAGGAAATGTGAATTATTATGTGGATGATAATTAATTAACATTTTTGTAGGGTTTAATACATTTTTCGTAAAGGAAAATAAAGTCTAAAATTTCAAAGTGGAAATTACAAACTTCAGAAGCCTTTTTAACCTCAAATACACACTACAAGTTTTACATTTCCTGCATTGCAGGAGAGCTATCCTGCAACAGGATGATACAATTAAGATCCTACTACATCTGTACTGTGTCTGAAGGGGTGGTTTAGTTATAGGTATTCTACAGTTTTCAAAGCTGGTACAGTACTCTGATCTTTGACACATCTAAATTGCAACATTGCACTAAGACACTGACACACATCAGTCTGTGACAGAGCATTTATCTTCATATGATATCCTTTGTCAACCTTTCTTTCAACTCCTACAGGTGTAAGATCTTAATTTGATCACCCTGGTCCAGGAGAACTTTACTGCAATGCAGGACATTTTTTAATTGTAGTGTATTTGAGGTTCTGAAGTTTGTAATTTCCACTTTGAAATTTCATACTTCATTTTCCCTTATGAAAAATTGTATAAATCCCTACAACAATTTCCATTATAATCCACATAATAATTCACATTTACTTAGCTATATAGAAGGTGTACCAGTACCAAGTCGATGTGCAGGGATATGAGGTAATTGAGGTAGATATGTACATTTAACTAGGAATAAAGTGACAGTAAAGTGATAGTAAACAGTAGCAGCAGCGTATGTGATGACAAATTTTTTTTTTGTGCAAAATGGGTCTATGCAGATAGTCCGGGTAGCTATTTGGTTAACTATTTAGCTAACTATTTAGCAGTCTTATGGCTTGGTGTACAAGCTGTTCAGGGTCCTGCTGGTTCCAGACTTGGTGCATTGGTACCACTTGCCGTGCGGTAGCAGAGAGAACATTCTATGACTTCGGTGGCTGGAGTCTTTGACAATTTCTTGGGCCTTCCTTTGACACAGCCTGGTATAGAGGTCCTGGATGGCAGGGAGCTCGGCCCCAGTGATGTACTTGGCTGTCCGCACTACCCTCTGTAGTGCCTTGTGGTCGGATGCCAAGCAGTTGCCATAACAAGTGGTGTGCAGCCAGTCAATATTTTCTCAATGGTGCAGTTGTAGAACTTTTTGAGAATCTGAGGGCCTATGCCAATTCTTTTCAGCCTCCTGAGCGGGAAGTGGCGTTGCTGTGCCCTTTCACGACTGTGTTTGTATGTTTGGACCACGATAGATCCTTAGTGATGTGGACACAGAGATACTCGAAGCTCTCGACCTGCTCCACTACAGCCCTGTTGATGTGAATGGGGGTGTGCTCTGCCCACCGTTTCCTGTAGTCCACTATCAGCTCCTTTGTCTTGCTGACGTTGAGGGAGAGGTTGTTGTCCTGGCACCACACTGCCAGGTCTCTGACCTCCTCCCTATAGGCTGTCTCATCGTCGTCGGTGATCAGGCCTACCACCGTCGTGTTGTCGCAAACTTAATGATGGTGTTGGAGTCGTGCACGGCCACGCAGTCATGGGTGAACAGGGAGTACAGGAGGGGACTAAGCATGCACCCGTGAGGGTCCCCGTGTTGAGAGCCAGTGTGGCGGATGTGTTGTTGCCTACCCTCACCACCTGGGGATGTCCCAGATCCAGTTGAAGAGGGAGGTGTTCAGTCCCAGGGTCCATAGCTTAGTGATGAGCTTGGAGGGCACTATGGTGTTGAATACTGAGCTATAGTAAATTAACAGCATTCTAACGTAGGTGTTCCTTTTATCCAAGTGGGAAAGGGCAGTGTGGAGTGCAATAGAGATTGCGTCATCTGTGGATCTGTTGGGGAGGTATGCGAATTGGAGTGGGTCCAGGGTGTCTGGGATGATGGTGTTGTTGTGAGCCATGACCAGCCTTTCAAAGCATTTCATGGCTACAGATGTGAGTGCTACGGGGCGATAGTCATTTACACAGGTTACCTTGGCATTCTTGTGCACAGCGACTATGGTGGTCTGCTTGACACATGTAGGTATTACAGACTGGTTCAGGGAGAGGTTGAAAATGTCAGTGAAGACACTTGCCAGCTGGTCAGAGCTTGCTCTGAGTATGCGTCCTGGTAATCCGTCTTGCGGCCTTGTGAATGTTAACCTGTTTAAAGTTCTTACTCACATCGGCTACGGAGAGCGTGATCACACAGTCATCTGGAACCGCTGGTGCTCTCACGCATGGTTCAGTGTTGCTTGCCTTGAAGCGAGCATAGAATGCATTTAGCTCGTCTGATGGGCTTGCGTCACTGGGCAGTTCGCGGCTGGGTTTCCCTTTGTAATCCGTGATAGTTTGCAAGCCCTGCCACATCTGACGAGCATCAGAGCCAGTGTAGTAGGATTCGATCTTAGTCCTGTAATCGGCAGCTGTAGCCTTTAGCTCAGTCCGCATGTTGCCTGTAACCCAGAGACTGATGTGGTAAACTCCTCAATGCCATCGGATGAGTCCCGGAACATATTCCAGTCTGTGCTAGCGAAACAGTCCTGTAGATTAGAATCTGCTTCTTTGGACCACTTCCGTATTGAGCGTGTCACTAGTACTTCCTGTTTGAGTTTTTGCTTGTAAACAGGAATCAGGAGGATAGAGTTATACTCAGATTTGTCAAATGGATGGCGAGGGAGAGCTTTGTATGTGTTTCTGTGTGTGGGGTAAAGGTGATCTAGAATTGCTGGTAGAAATTAGGTAAGACGGATTTCAGTTTTCCTGCATCAAAATCACCAGCCACTAGGAGCCTTTGGATGAGCATTTTCTTGTTTGCTTATGGCCCTATACAGCTCGTTGAGTGCGGTCTTAGTGCCAGCATCGGTTTGTGGTGGTAAATAGACGGCTACGAAAAATATAGATGAAAACTATTTTGGTACATAGTTATTTACTTGTGAGGGGCAGTGCTGTCTCATGGTGCAAACCTCACCACTCCAAAGGCCTTGCTCATCACAAATGGTCACAGAGGTTAGCTACTGCTTGTCTGCTGTAATATATAGACAGTAAGTATACAGTAAGTCATGTACGGTAGTATACCCAAAACTATCTGCCTTTGAATGGTTTGATACAGTATAATAACCTCCTGTCCACTATGTAATGATGAATGGAGGGAGTGGCCCTGATCACTCATCTTCATGGGGCTCAATGAGGGATTAGACAGAGACATCCCTGTGAGGGTTCAATGAGTTAGGTCAGAGATCCCTGGTCTGCAGATATGTGAAACATGATCTGCCCTCAGGGAGGGAGCACCTGCAGAGCCAAATATGTCAGCTTGGAATAAGCAGCAAGATGGATTGAGCTTCACACTTTTCCCTCTGCTTCTGCCAACTGATAGGAATATGGATAGGAAGGGAGCCAATTTCAGATGCAATAGCTCAGAGATGAGGGATGGCGCCCTCTCTAACAGACTGAGAGCGCGCAGGTCAAGTCAATTGTCATGTTACAATCTTCACACTTTGTTAAAATAACTTTCAGTTCCCATCACCTGTAGTGGGGATCATGCTAGGGTCATGGAGAGATTGTAATCTAGGTTGCAAGAACATCGTTATTTATTACAATCAACTATTGCAACACGATTAGGTAGAAACAACCATTGTGCAAGATAATAATAATAATAATAATAATATGCCATTTAGCAGACAGATAAGGAGCCATGTTGGCAATGTAATAAATAAGGAGAAGCAAACTCACACAGCAAGAACAAAATGTGTGTGCTGTGTTGAAAGAGTTAGCATTCAGTAAGTTACAGCTCTTCTGTCACCAGCCCTCCACAACTCCCCAAAAGGAAATGTGTGCACCTAGGCAAGTTTATTAGTGTCTTTAGACCGACAATTTCAAGATGTTATAGGCAAGAAACAAGGGAAAGAGAGTATAGGTAAAGTTTACCTGATGAGAATGGCCACCCCGACATCATCGCAGTTCTGGTAGACTTTGGCCCAGGTGTCTTTGATCATCTCTCTCTCTGAGTCAGAGAGTTGGTCTGGGCGCTCCAGGCGATCTGCCTTTACCTCTCCCTGCTCCCTCTCCATCCAGGAGTCCTTTAGTGCTGCAGGAGCGGTGTGTTGAAGAAAAGTGATAAAGAGTCCCAAAGAACACAACCCCCACCCAGTTCCCTTTGTTTACACAGTCACTCTCTTGTTCAAACGATCCCCTTTTAAACCCTTCTCTTGCTGAGAGACCCTCTGGTCCCCTCTCTCAACCTTTTCTGAGTGAGTAAATGAGGAACACACTAAAAAGCGAGAGGAAGAGAGTGCACACAGAGTAAGGAGGAGCCACACACCTCCTCTCTCTCTCTCTCTCTCTCTCTCTCTCTCTCTCTCTCTCTCTTTCTCTCCCCTCTCCCTCCCCACCCAATTTGGTACTTGCCTATTTTATGTTTTTGTGTGTGTGTATGTGTGTGTGTGTGTGTGTGTGAGTGTGTGTGTAGGGGATATTGAGAGGAAAAGCATTCAGATTTTTCCAGAGTAATATGTGAAAAACAAATCAAAATCAAATCAAATTTTATTGGTCACATACACATGTTTAGCAGATGTTATTGCGGGTGTAGCGAAATGCTTGTGTTTCTAGCTCCAACAGTGCAGTAATATCTAACAATTCACAACAATCCACATAATATACACAATCTAAAAGTAAAAGACAGTTAACAGCTATAGGGCATCGTGAAAATTATCTGCATTAGACAAAACGTTACGTTTGCTCTCATATGAACACAGATAAAGGGCATTGCTGAACAGATTAAGGTATGCTAGAAATGGAGCAGTCTTTTGTTGGTTTAGTTTTCCTCCATAAAAAAAGGAGAGATCATATCAGTACCTAGAATTTTATTTCTGTTGTCCAGAGGCACACTCCCTGAAGTATCACGTTGCACGTTTACAAACCCTGACATTTCTTGGCTTGTTAACTGTTGGCAGTGTTATCTCCAGAATTATGAAGGGATTATGAATTAAGTTTTATCCTCCTTTTTCTTTTGAGATTGTGCTTTGCCATTGGTGCATAAGTTACCTTATTATCTTATTATCTTACTTCCTTGTGGTTTGGCAATAATAGATACAGTAACTACATAGGGGGCTGGGGACCTAATTAACAAGAGACTTGTGGATTGGATGTGTAAGCAGGAAGTGTAAGCAGGAAGTAGGTTACATTGGAGTTAGAAAAACTATCAAATAAGGGTCACAAGCTTGAGCTGATACATGTTCAACACCTTGCTTTGTGAGGTCCAATTTCTGTAAGAGTTCTTCTAAACTTCTCCGTCAAGGAAGTCTATGTAAAACATGAAAGCTGTCCATAGAGAGGACAGTTTTTCATTTGTAATTTTTCATATGAGAGGGATCGACGTTTTGCAAGATATAAACTTGAAGGAATTTGTCATCTCAGTATGCACTTGAACACATACCCTTATAACCGAGGATTAAGGACAGGTTTGCTGGGTGTGGATGTTGTTTTGTCAATCAAAAATATATCGGGAGTAGGTTAGTCAAGCGGTGAGCAGTGCACAACAAGCTGGAGCATGTTGATATTGTGAATTTGATACTCTGGACTGCTTTCCACATGATGCTAATGATCTTCCAGGGTCTTCAGTAGGCTTTAGCTTACACTCACACGACTTGCAAAGTGTTTCACATAAAAATATATTTGTTACAGCACTGATCTTTCTCTTTATGTCCTGGCATATTAGTGTGTAGCCCAAACTGTTCGGACGCTACAGACAGAAGTTGGCAGATCGCCTGTACCGACTTCAGAGTCCCAAGACACTTGAGAACACCATCGTGTTCGTGAGAGTCTCATCTTCCCATAGAGGAGTCCTAATAGTTTTCTAGGCCAAACCGTTCGGACTACAGACGATTTTGTGAGAAGACCGATTTTCGGGATGTCTCATGATCTGACAAACACCGCTCTAGCTCTGTCACCTTTCATCGCAGATGCGGAATTGCAACATAGGCGGATGTGGTGGATTGAGACGCATCCAATGCAAAAAAACAGATATCTCTAGCTTAAACTGACAGATTTTTATGTTTTTTTTTGTATTATGCTAATTGGATTTCCGCATATAGATAGATCAGAGATATCCTGTCAACACAGCAGTAGTGCATCACATCAGCACCATCTGCAGGATAATTACTGCAAGAAGTAACTCAGATGTTCAACTAAACTCTTAACTTCAAGCCCAAAGTTCGGCAGATGGCGATATTGAGTCATTTCATCTTACCGTCCAACCGCATTGACTGCATCCGGCAATACATTCGTATCCCTAGTGACCTGTTCAGACCTAAAACATTCTCCATTCAGGCTGCATAGGCTTCGCTTTCCTCATTAGCTTTATTTAATGGAGAGAATGGCGGAAAAACACGGGGAAAATATGCATACTTTCCTTATGAAAAACCATTTTCCAACGCCCTGCTAGAGTGGCTAAATGCTAATCCCGGATGTTGTATATCGTGTTCAGCCAATCAGGTTGCAGCAGACTGTTTTTTCACACCTAACAGTGGAGTTGTCATAATGCTAATAAAACCTAGTGGTCAAACAGAGAAATATCATAATTTTTTTATATATTTTTTTATTTCACCTTTATTTAACCAGGTAAGCCAGTTGAGAACAAGTTCTCATTTACAACTGCGACCTGGCCAAGATAAAGCAAAACAGTGCGATAAAAACAACAACACAGAGTTACATATGGGGTAAAACAAAACATAAAGTCAAAAATACAACAGAAAATATATATACAGTGTGTGCAAATGTAGCAAGTTATGGAGGTAAGGCAATAAATAGGCCATAGTGCAAAATAATTACAATTAGTATTAACACTGGAATGATATATGTGCAAGAGATGATGTGCAAATAGAGATACTGGGGTGCAAATGAGCAACATAAATAACAATATGGGGATGAGGTAGTTGGGTGGGCTAATTTCAGATGGGCTGTGTACAGGTGCAGTGATCGGTAAGGTGCTCTGACAACTGATGCTTAAAGTTAGTGAGGGAGATAAGAGTCTCCAGCTTCAGAGATTTTTGCAGTTCGTTCCAGTCATTGGCAGCAGAGAACTGGAAGGAATGGTGGCCAAAGGAGGTGTTGGCTTTGGGGATGACCAGTGAGATATACCTGCTGGAGCGCATACTACGGGTGGGTGTTGCTATGTTGACCAATGAGCTAAGAAAATACGGGGATTTGCCTAGCAGTGATTTATAGATGGCCTGGAGCCAGTGGGTTTGGCAACGAATATGTAGTGAGGACCAGCCAACAAGAGCGTACAGGTCACAGTGGTGGGTAGTATATGGGGCTTTGGTGACAAAACGGATGGCACTGTGATAGACTACATCCAATTTGCTGAGTAGAGTGTTGGAGGCTATTTTGTAAATGACACCGCCGAAGTCAAGGATCGGTAGGATAGTCAGTTTTACGAGGCACCATTCGTTTTTTCCCATAGGGGATTTTTAGAAACACTTAAAATAAGGGCTGTGTTTCGTGTAGGCTTACATTGGCATGACGTTTTGATAACCATGTAAATCTCTCTGAGTTTTATCAACATATTCGGCTCTATTTATTCTCATATTCAAAAATGCTAATTAGCATCAAAGTAGACATCATGCAAGACTACAAATCCCTGAAAGCTCCCGACTCTGATCTTTTCGACTCATTCAGTCAAAAGAACAAATCTTTTGACTCATTTCGTTCATTTGAGTAAGTAATGCCCAGAGCATGCAGGACCACCGACCAGCAAATGATGAACTAAAAAACACCAAAGAGTCATGATTCTTACAAGCCTCTCATTCACATCTCATAAATCCTGCTGCAGGTAGGACTCATTACAGCCAGCACTAGCAGGTCAAACGAACCACTAAAGTCATTATCATTAACTGAACAGTCAGTAAAAAGAGTTGTTCAAAAATAATGAATTGTTCACAAACTTCACATCACTAGTTGAAACCAAGACTGTTCTCAGGGCGAGTCTCCCGGTTTTGACTAGCAGAAGTGATTTTTCATAGCAGGTAATGAAAACTTAAGCAGCAGGTTAAGAGAATTTACGTAGCAGGTTAGTAGAATAAGATGGACGGTAAAATGAAACAACTCAATATCGCCATCTGCCGGCCTTTGGGCTACTTGACTCCCAGTGCAGGAATCGATATAACTAATTGATTCAAAATCACTCCTGTTTCCACCTAAAAATAAATACATTGCTAACTCAAATGGATAACAACTAATAACAGGCTGCAGGTCTGTCACATTAATTAAATAAGACTTTTCCCAGATTGGTATTTTGATTTGGTTCAGGATTCTTTTTTCTTTTTTTTATCTCTTGCACAGCCAGCCAACTATACACACAGTCAGACAGACTGCAAAGCTAAATAGTAGCTAGCGGCAATACATTTATTTCACTCAGCTAGCGTAGCTATCTTGGGAGATCATAAGGTCTAATAATAACAAAGTGCATTTTAACATCAACGTCGCACGTTTTTGTATTTTTCTTCGTATGACTACCTAACAGTTAACTTCGCTTGCTAGCAAGCTGCAAGTGTGGTAGTTTGAGAAGAAGCTAGCTAGCGCCGTTAGTACTAGCGGTTTACACAGGTGCTAGCTAGCTAACCAGCTGCCAGAATGAATGTCACAAAAAGTGGTTATCGGGTCTTCTCTGCTAATTCTACTGCAGCATGTACAGAACTAGCCAAGAAGATAACCGAGTATGTATATTTTATTGTACTAGCTAAATGTACGTGTTGTTATGATAGCTAGCTAGATAGCTAACCTGCTAATGTTGCTAGCTAGCACGCTAAAATGTGTATGCTGCTGTTTGCAGGTGCATGACCACAGGTGAAGTCATTTGAATTTAGCCAGGGGTCTTGCTTACTGTCATTCATCTATTGGGTTTATGAGTTGGTAATCTGCTAGATGTTGACAATGACATTCAGAGGCATACGGGAATTGATTTAATGTGAGACAATGTTGGCTGTGTGAAACTGGGAACTGTCTGTTATCAGTGACATTGCCTGTGATCTAGCTTAATTATTCCCATGTCTAGAGGTGCGAGGTAGTGGGCCCACTGTCTCAGAATTACAATGTGACACATTCCAAAATGTAGCTTTTTTGCTTGGGTATCAAATGGTAGCGGGTACAGCAGGCTTAGTCAAAGTGGGATCAGTTTTCATGCAGGGCCTCTGTCCTGTCTGAATAAGACACATCACAGTGTCATACCTCTTGTACTGGTTTGTCTGGTGTGTTTTTCCACAGACGACTGGGAGTTGAATTGGGCAAGTCGGTGGTCTATCAAGAGTCCAATAGAGGTGAGTTGAAACCAATTATGTAATAACAGTGGAGGCTGCTGAGGGGAGGACAGCTCATAATAATAGGAATAATAACATGGAAACCACGTGTTTGATACCATTCCATTTACTCCATTCCAGACATTATTATGAGCCGTCCTCCTCTCAGCAGCCTCCACTGGTATACAGTGCATTCGGAAAGTATTCAGACCCCTTCCTTTGCTCCACATTTTGTAACGTTACAGCCTTATTCTAAAAGAAAATCCTCATCAATCTACACACAATACCCCATAATGACAAAGTGAAAACAGGTTTTTGCAACTGTATAAAAAATAAAAAACAGACATACCTTATTTACATAAGTATTCAGACCCTTTGCTATGAGACTCGAAATTGAGCTCAGGTGTATCCTGTTTCCATTGATCATCCTTGAGATGTTTCTACAACTTGATTGGAGTCCACCTGTGGTAAATTCAATTGATTGGACATTATTTGGAAAGGCACACACCTCTCTATAGTTGACAGTTGACAGTGAATGTCAGAGCAAAAACAAAGCCATGAGGTCGAAGGAATTGTCCGTAGAGCTCCAAGACAGGATTGTGTCAAGGCACAGATCTGGGGAAGGGTACCAAAACATTTCTGCAGCATTGAAGGTCCCCAAGAACACAGTGGCCTCCATCATTCTTAAATGGAAGAAGTTTGGAACCACCAAGACTCTTCCTAGAGCTGGCTGCCCGGCCAAACTGAGCAATATGGAGAGAAGGGCCTTGGTCAGGGAGGTGACCAAGAACCCGATGGTCACTCTGACAGAGCTCCAGAGTTCCTCTGTGGAGATGGGAGAACCTTCCAGAAGGACAACCATCTCTGCAGCACTCCACCAATCAGGCCTTTATGGTAGAGTGGCCAGAACGAAGCCACTCCTAAGTAAAAGGCACATGACAGCCCGCTTGGAGTTTGCCAAAAGTCACCTAAAGGACTCTCAGACCATGACGAACAAGATTGGTCTGATGAAACCAAGACTCAACGCAAAGTACAGAGAGATCCTTGATGAAAACCTGCTCCAGAGCGCTCAGGACCTCCGACTGGGGCGAAGGTTCACCTTCCAACAGGACAACGACCCGTAGCACACAGCCAAGACAACGCAGGAGTGGCTTCGGGACAAGTCTCTGAATGTCCTTGAGTGGCCCAGCCAGAGCCCGGACTTGAACCCGATCTAACATCTCTGGAGAGACCTGAAAATAGCTGTGCAGCGACGCTCTCCATCCAACCCGACGGAGCTTGAGAGGATCTGCAGAGAAGAATGGGAGAAACTCCCAAATACAGGTGTGCCAAGCTTGTAGCGTCATACGCAAGAAGACTCAAGGCTGTAATCGCTGCCAAAGGTGCTTCAACAAAGTACTGAGTAAAGGGTCTGAATACTTATGTAAATGTGATATTTCAGTTTTTTATTTTTAATAAATTAGCAAACATTTCTAAAAATCTGTTTTTGCTTTGACATTATGGGGTATTGTGTGTAGATTGATGCCGAAAAAAATAATATTTCATCCATTTTAGAATAAGGCTGTAACATAACAAAATGTGGAAAAAGTCAAGGGGTCTGAATACTTTCCGAATGCACTGTATAAATCATTGGTTGAAACCAGGGGTTGGAACCAAAATTATTTTCCAATCGTTTAGTTCTGAACAGAACCATAATTTGTTTTGTTCTGTTCCATTGTTCCGACCAGCAAAATGAAGTTGTGAACCGTTTAGAACCCAAAAAAACACGGTTTATATTGTTCCTTTTTAAACCTCTGAAATATATATATTTTTTAAACATTTAGCTTGACATTAAATCACTTCATCAATTAGTGCGGCTAGAATAGCTTGCTATGGACCGGGCAAGCTATTTACATGGATTGGACAGACAAGTGTAGGGTGCGAGATGCGACTGAAATTGAGAGCGAGCGAGAAAGGGAGGAGGAGGCTTGGCTTGACGTGCTGGGCATCTTGTTGTTATGACATGCATTATCTGAATTAGTCCCACAGAATTATACTTACGGAGGAGCGGCTTCTATGAAGGAACTTTGAATGTCTGACCTTCAGAGAGTTGGCCATTGGACCAGAGCTAGCTAGCTAACAAGCTTGTGTGTGCAGAGAGGCACCAGAATTAAAATAAAAACATGTCTTACCTTTTTATAGTTTCTGAGCGACAGAGGGAGGGCTTTGCATAGGCGCTTTGTTGCGTTTCTTTGTGGGACTGGAAAAAAATGCCTGGAACGTAAAATAATGTTATTTACCGGTTCCCATACTTTTAAAATAACAGTTCTGTTTCGGAACAGTATAGATCACTTTCATTCCCGATTCTGTTCCTCCAAAAAATTTAAATTGGTTCTGTTCCCTGAACCAGTTCCAACCCCTGGTTGAAACCCAGTCACTCTGCCTACTGTGCTAATACAAATGACACCTTATTTGTTTGGCCTGATACAAAGCATTTCTCTCTTTGGAAAACATGAAATGTTACAGATAAGTGTTTACTTGATAATTATGCCTGAACTAAATGTTATGCCCTAGTTAACAGAAACTAGGCTCAACACATTTGGGGAGCTGCAAGTGTAAAGTTAGCATTTTACCCACATTTGCTGTTGATTCAACTTTATGTGACCCTTGATAGAGACCAGAGTAGATGTGAAGGAATCCGTTCGCGGCCAAACTATCTTCATCATCCAGACCATACCCAGGTGAGTAGACTGAAATATGTCATCTCCCCACACTTCTGTGTCTAGGACACAGACACACCTATACTGTGTGTGTAATGTGGTGCAGCCCTAAGGACTATGCATATCAATCTATGTTGTAGGAGGGGTATTCACACAGTCATATCATGTTAGGTTACATTACCCATATTTAAATCTGTTTGATTCACACACTATAAATCAGGCACAAGCTCATCTGCCATAATATGAATAGCTACCAGTGTTATTAATAGTCATCCTCTTATGTCATCTGGCTTGGCATGCACAAGCTGTACTGAGCATATATTGTTGCCCTCTGCTGGACAGTTGCTCAGCATGGGTTTGCACTGAACGGACCATAAATGTGACCATCATTATTTGTTATTGACACTTTTCCCTTGTTTTAACCAGAGATGTGAACACGGCCATCATGGAGCTGCTGGTCATGGCCTACGCTCTCAAGACCTCCTGTGCCAAGAACATCATTGGGGTCATCCCCTACTTCCCCTACAGCAAGCAGTGTAAGATGAGGAAGAGGGGTTCCATAGTGTGCAAGCTGCTGGCTTCCATGCTAGCCAAAGCAGGTAATTACAGTCTGTATGTAAGTGTTAACAGTTTACTGTTTACATTGCCCTTGACCATCTGTGTTAAAGGAAAATGTCTACATTTTTCAACTTCATATTCGTCATCTCCAGCCCCACTCCAACATCAACATATGTGAAAATTTAGCGTTTTTTTTGTTTTGTGGAAAAAAATATAGAGGAAGATAAGTGTTTCCAATGACATCATCAGTGTGCATCATGTGATTTTAACCAATAATGAGTAGGCATCGACTTCTAATTGTCTACTAATTGGTTGATGATGTCATTGGAAACACTTATCTTCCTCTATCTTTTTTACTACTAAACATAGAAACGTGCCATTTTCACATATGTTGATGTCGGGGTGGTGCTGGAGGAGAATTTGAAGTTGAAAATGATTTAAATTTCCCTTTAAACTTGCCGCTGTGGCTGATTTCTCTTCTCTTAAAAGCAGTCTGCTGTTTCTTCAGTCTCTTTTCTCATCCCCTCTCTTTCTCCTTCCAGGTTTAACTCACATCATCACCATGGACTTACATCAGAAGGAGATCCAGGGCTTCTTCAGTTTTCCAGTGGACAACCTGCGTGCCTCCCCCTTCCTGCTTCAGTACATCCAGGAGGAGGTAACAATCTCACTGTAGCTCATGTGCCATGCCTGGTTGTAAAGTTGTAAGATTGAAAACTACACACAGCAGCCTATTCGATGTAAAATGTGGTCTCCTCTCACTTCCCTTCAGGTCCCAGATTACAGAAACGCCATTATTGTTGCAAAGTCACCGTCTGCTGCTAAGAGGTAACATACTATTTAGTTACAGAGCCCTGGAGTGTGATCATCTAATGTAAATAATGTAAAGGGGTGTCTGCATTTCTCCAGTGTTTTCTTGCTGTTGTCTTTCAGAGCTCAGTCCTATGCAGAGCGACTGCGTTTGGGCCTGGCAGTGATGCATGGGGAGGCTCAGTGTTCAGAGTCTGACATGGCGGACGGACGACACTCTCCCCCCTGTGTCCGTAACACCTCAGGACACCCTGGGCTGGAGCTGCCTTGTAAGACCTCTCTAGAAGCTTATAGCTTGGTACTAGCCAGGTATAGTTGTAGTCAGTCTGCCATCAGATCAAATTGAAACCGTATCTTTGTCTGTAGCTTCCCCAATTATTTAGTGTTGGTCAGGCTATGTCTGTTAGATATAGATAGATGCATAGATGCCTGGACTCTTCAATGGTTGCATCCAAAAGTATGTTAAGTGTAGTGTGAAATGTTCAAGCCGGAATTATTAAAATCGTTATTTCAAACCCCCAAAACATCCATGGCAAAATCCTCATCATAAATTTAATGTCAGCACTAACAGCTTCATAAAAGTAATGATTCTGCTGTAACCATTTTAACACCTGACATTCTTTTTAAAGGATCTTGAATATTGTAGCCTATTTACTGCACGCTCTAACACCACAGATACACAGCCTCTACTAATGTTGCAACCTTAGCCTCCGTAAAATGTACTTAAGGCATTCATACCAAATTGTTTTAGAATGGTTTAGATGTTTAAAAATGACATTTTGGATAAGAGAACATACATTTTGTTTTTCATTTTGAGAGGATGACACTAACTTGATATTGGATATGTAGTTCAACACATTTTCTCAGTACATTCGTGGTAAGGCTGTTAAAACAGTTGGGTCTGACAAAATATGGTCAGACTTTCTGTCTGGGCTTTGTGTAATTGGCAAATGACTCCAGAGTATTTATTATGCCCAACTGGCTGCCCCCCCCCCCTTCAGTGTTAGTTTTTGTAATAATATTTTTATTATTTACTGAATTTATTATCCTTGACTTTAAAAATCCTCTTATTGTAAGCCTGGGCCAGTTGCAAACTGCGCTACACATTTCTTGAATGAATAAGCTTGAAGTCCTAGAGGAATGGTTTTGGATTCTTCACTAAGTAACACACGGGTTAGCTTGAAAGATTTTGCTTAATGTAAGAGGATTTTCCAAGTCCTGGCTTCATGTCTTAGTAGTCTATGTTATGTGGAGTCTCTGTGGATGTGTGTTAACGTGGTGTTTATTTGTTGGTAATAGCTGGCAGCAAACAACAAGCTCCGTTCCCAGGCATAGAGCTCCCAAGTACGACCGTAAACTTTAATTCGCTTTTGACCACCAAATGGTTCCTCTCCAAATGGTTCCTTAATGCGTGCATGTAGTGATCAAGGGTTTTCGAATCATCTTGCCAATGAACAGTCTTAAGTACAGGGTCCTCAGTTGTGATGGAGGACAGCACAAAAAATACCAATTCAAAATGATATGGATCAACTAGTTGATGTGCTCTAGCGCTACAGATCCATAGTGGATGTACTGACGCCTGTTGGTACCCTCACTGCATACTGTAGATGAAATCCTCATAAGGAATGGGATCAATGTCTTCCTTGATCCACAGTCAGGTCTCCAGCAGTGTGTCAGAGTCAGAGACTTTAGATTGTTCTGCAAGATGGCCGAAAGCCCTCCGTTAGTTGCTTTGTGAGACTCTCTTCTATCATTTGTCAAATGGAACCATTTCTCCCAGTTTTTATTTTCATCCGGACTCATCTTGCCAATCAACACATCATGCTTCCCTATTGAAGCCTCGCCCGAAGGAGTCTAACACCTGGCCTTTAGAAATGCATGTTTTGTTACTAATTAAGCATGCCTTTGATATATAGGCCTAATACGTCATGATAGAAAGAGGAAACCGGATAATCATTTTTTTCAGTCTGAAGCAAAGATCCAGATATTTGGGTGGGTGGCAACATGTTCTTGTGTGTGCTGCTGAACACACACAATACAGTACACCACAGTAGGTGAGGTCAGGGTTATGCTGTGTTCAACCTCTTCCCTGCTGCCCATACAAACCAGTGGGCTGCTGTGTCACACACCTTGGGCCTTCCCACATTTAAATAACTGGAGTTGTACAGAGAAACAGCAATCAGAGGGTGTTTGGATCTATAAATCCTAAAAGTGGACCCTACAATAACAACACATCTACTGGTTTGGGTGTGCAAATCTGATTATAACCTCAAACCATGACTATCACATATTAGCTGTATAGTTGTATTATAGCAAATGTATTCCTTAGCTAAGCAATGCTAGCTTCTAGCCGAATTGAGAGGATTGCTGAGATCTTCAGGCTTTTCAACTCTTGCCTCACATATATCCAAGACAAGTTTATCACCAACATATGTGTAGGCCTAACTATAGTTTTTACTAGATCATTTCTATATTCTACCTGAAAACATTCTAGGTAGTACATATGTTTAAGACTACAGAAGATTTTAAAACCTAGTGGTGATGTTGATGCATTTTGAAAAGCTGAAATGTTCCAGTGCTTATTATTGCTTGTGTGTGGTCCCCTGTAAGGAAGGCATGTGTTCCAGGCATGAACCTGTGTTCCCTGCTCTTCTCTAGCTTTCACTCCCTCAATCAGCTTCCCCACTCTGGCTGGCAGATTGTCCATCCGCTGATTGTGCGCTTCCCCCATTGACTGACAACAGTGGTGTTCAATAAGACAAACCAGGAACATTAGTAAGCGTGTGATTACCTCATCAGTGCTTGTCTGCCTCTATCATTTTTGATGGATTAACGACAAGATTAGGTTGTGCATATTGCTATATGCAAACTGTTGCCAAATGTCTGCTCTGAGCAGACAGTGTTGTGGAGGCAATTCGATATCAGTCTGATTGGGTATGCTGGGCAAAAGGCCTGTAATTTTGATTCTGCGTGCGCTATAATGAGATTTTTTGCATTCCAGTTAAATCTATAAGAGTATAATGGGGACAATTGACAGAATTTATCTAATTTCCCGATTACATCTCATTTTGAAAAGAGAATGTTAACCAGTTACCAAGAAGGAGTGGAATTGCATGGAAAATAAACTAATTGAAGAATACATAATCATAACAGTGATTGAAATTGGAGTTTGTAATTGCTTTTAACCCATTTTACCCAATCTACTCTGAGATGTATGCTCATTAGTTTTATTGTTTAGGCCTACGGATACTGTATGTGATGACTGTAGCAGTGACCAGTTCGTTCTTCCTTTTCAGTAATGATGGCCAAGGAGAAGCCCCCGATCACTGTTGTAGGAGATGTGGGAGGAAGAATCGCCATTATTGTTGTAAGAAATGTGCCCCTTTGTTTGGGCCGTTTGTGATTTGTACTGGAAGGCCTGTGCTAAAATGAGCCACTTGAAATTAATTTGCTAAATTCTGCCACATTTGAATTTAATAACAGAATATGACACCCTTAGATTATGGATGAAGGAACTACAAGCATAACTATGCTGATATACATAATTTCCAATCCCATGGTTGCTGTTCTTTCCCAGGATGACATCATAGACGACGTGGAGGACTTTGTGGCGGCAGCTGAGATTCTGAAGGAGAGAGGAGCTTACAAGATCTACATCATGGCTACACATGGGCTGCTGTCTGCTGATGCCCCCCGCCTTATTGAGGAGTCTGCCATCGACGAGGTGAGATACAGACGTAGGATCTTAATTTGAGACAGTCTGCTACAGCAGGAAAATAATCCTGCCGCAACAGGAAATGTGAATTATGTGGATTATAATTAATGGACATTTTTTGTAGGGGTTGATACATTTTTTGTAAGGGAAAATCAAGTCTGACATTTCGAAATGGAAATGACTAACTTCAGAACCCTTTTAAAACTTCAAATACACTACAAGTTGTACATTTCCTTCATTGCATTACATTTCCTGCAACAGGGTGATCAAATTAAGATCCTACATCTGTAACAGCAGCCCTGTGTTCTGAATGTATCACTACATGTTGAATGGGGAAGTGCTCAGTTCCTCATCGTAAAAGCTTTTCAATCACTTTACAACAAAGACAACGGCCACACTTTCTATGTACCACCTGTGTGCAAGGTATTGCAAATTGATTCGTTGGATGTTTGGTCGCCTGTATAAAGGCTGTTCTAAGATACAGTCACAGTTCAATCTGAGTATGAGACAAAATAGACCACGCCGACGAACGGTTGAAAGCAGCGGGTGGCCCGGCCGTCCTATCGCCTTTGACCACAGTACGTCGGCCATCATTTTCTATTAATTTCCAAACGATTCTACATGTAATATCAACACTGTTCGTCGACACCCAGCAGGTGATCAACTGCACACGGCCGACCTTCGTTATGGTGTTTCTTCCTCTGACCCCTGTCTGTCTGCCCCCCAGGTGGTGGTGACTAACACCGTCCCTCACGAGGTACAGAAGCTCCAGTGTCCCAAGATCAAGACAGTGGACGTCAGTATGATCCTGGCCGAGGCCATCCGCCGCATCCACAACGGGGAGTCCATGGCCTACCTGTTCCGCAACATCACAGTGGATGACTAGGGCCAGAGACATAGGGTTGAGTCTGTGCTGGAGGTGAGGTGTTAGGAGAAAGGCTGGTGGTATACACGGTATGCTTCCCTCCTCTCTCCACAATGCTAGAAGTGCATACTGTTCCTGTTGTCTGCACCTTCACACAGCCTAGTTCAGATGACGAGGGAGAGTACCGTCATCATATCCCCTCTTAAAAACCAATCAAATGCATTTTCATCAGCTTTTAGTGCCCAAAACATAACACAGAGTTGCTCAATAAAAGTGCTAAAAGAAACTAAAAGGTTGATTTAATGTGCATATTTGTTGTCAGGTCATTTGTGTTTTATTCCCTTACTATGCTAAGGTCTGGCAAACCAGCAGTGCATGAATTACAGTACCTCACCTCCATGGTAGTTTTGATAACTTTTTTAATCCCCCCATACTTGAAGATATGGAGGAATTTGTTATTTTATTTGTTCACTGTTTTGCCCACCCGAATGAAAAGTGTAGGGTAAGTACTGTATGTTAGGATAAAAACCAGCTTTCCTTGTGTCTAGCCCAGGGGTGGGCGGAAATGATTATTTTGGGTAAAAAAAACACTCCAGGCCACTCTTGAACATCTAAAACTAGATAGAAAGTATGTAGAAATTATAATGGACCTATATATTTTCAAATAATTGACCTTTTTCTGGCCCGCAAATTGCTTTAGAAAAAAATCTGTGCGGCCCTCCGAAAATGGTTTAAATCCCGATGTGGCCCTCGAGCCAAAATGATTGCCCACCCCTGGTCTAGCCACTGTCAACATATCTTACAATGGCTTTTTCCTCAGTTCTCCGTTATGAAGGAGGGTGACCATATTTCACTCTGTTTAAGTATCTTCCCAATAACATCAGTTATTACTTAAATCATTTCCCCCCACACTCCTGGCCCTCCAGGCCTACCGAGCACTGTGACTGATTTGCATTTAGATGCAGGTGTGTTAATGCAAAACCTACTGAGAACAAAGCTAAAGGAACCCTAGGACAGCAGCTCCCAACCAGTTTTGTGTTCTGTGTTACTCACCTAAGCCTCGTGAATTCAGGCTGACTCACCAAATACATCTAATAAAATGTATTGTCTACCACCACCCGTTAGGCAACACATTAGGAACTTTTGACCCACCATGTTTGAATCCCAAACACTGTCATTGTTACTGTATTGGTCCATTCAGTCAACTGTTCACTGTGTAACTGTAACGAATGTCATGATGATTGCCACAGATCGTTGGGCAAACGGTATAACACCAGATGGATATCTGAATGGATATAACCTTTGACATTAAAGGGAGATATGACAATCTGCCTCTGAAGTAGACTTTCCTATATAGTCTTGTTGCTTCTCGTTGGCATTCAGAAAGACTGACAATGTATGCATTATGTGTCCATGCTGAGGTCATGGTTTTGAATATAGAAATTGCAAACGTGACACTTTCCCATATGATGTATGGAACTGTGGTGTCAATTTGTTGATCAGGAGGACTGTGATCTGTACATCTAGTACTGTAGGATCAAGTAGTCACGATAGATGCCATTTAGTGACCCCTATGAAAAGATGTGGACTAATAGTCAAACTGATTTTCAAGGGAAGTTGTGTCTGAACACTGTTGGAGCCTTATGCTCAGGGAGATATGCTTCTGAGGCAAATGCATAATGTATGTGAAGAAAAACCGCTCTTAATGCTTGTGCCTATGTCTCTGGTACAGCAAAGTCTGTCAATGTAAATGTGTTGCATTCCTTTCTCTCTACCATCCGTTGTTACTTTCGTTGTTGACATTCAGTCCCTTGTTATCCTGTAGGATGTGCTAATTGTGTAAACCGCTAACTAGACCAGTGTCTGGTATAGACATGAGAAAAGGTAGTCCGTCTCGGAGAGGAATGGCTGTTGCTATGCCAACTCATATCCATGTCTTCCGATAGCACATTGATTTGTTACTTCACTACCCCTCTGTGTCTGATCTTCATGTGGCCTAGCCTATTTGTGAGTTTATGATTTCATCTTAATCGAAAACCTCTGTCATTGGTGTCTGCATCCAATTTTTGTAAGTTAAAGTAAACCTTTGGATTCATTTGTTTTTGCCAGACTTTTTATTTGTGAACAATATTGTTATAATGTGTTTAATGTAACCAGTTACATTTTATTCTGGAGTATTCTATTATCTCTAGTCTTAACAATCAATTCACTCTTCTGTTAAAATGAACCCTTCACATTTTTCAGGTCAACCTTCATCAGATCCCAGAACTATTGATTTGTAGTTACACATTTACTTGACCATCGTACAATCCCAATATTGTCAGTCGTTATACTTGATCAGGGGAAAATACCATAGAGTTTTATCTATGCTTTTTATTTATTTTATTTTATTTAACCTTTATTTAACCAGGTAAGCCAGTTGAGAACAAGTTCTCATTTACAACTGCAACCTGGCCAAGATAAAGCAAAGCAGTGCGGTAAAAACAACAAACACAGAGTTACATATGGAATAAACAAAACCTACAGTCAATAACACAATAGAAAATCTATATACAGTGTGTGCAAATGTAGTAAGTTATGGAGGTAAGGCAATAAATAGGCTATAGTGCAGAATAATTACAATTTAGTATTAACACTGGAGTGATACAGTGAGGGGAAAAAAGTATTTGATCCCCTGCTGATTTTGTACGTTTGCCCACTGACAAAGACATGATCAGTCTATAATTTTAATGCTAGGTTTTTGAACAGTGAGAGACTGTTCAAATAAATTTAAAAAATCCAGAAAAACAGATCTTCTCCAAGTCATTAAGGTTTCGAGGCTGACGTTTGGCAACTCGAACCTTCAGCTCCCTCCACAGATTTTCTATGGGATTAAGGTCTGGAGACTGGCTAGGCCACCCCAGGACCTTAATGTGCTTCTTCTTGAGCCACTCCTTTGTTGCCTTGGCCGTGTGTTTTGGGTCATTGTCATGCTGGAATACCCACCCACGACCCATTTTCAATGCCCTGGCTGAGGGAAGGAGGTTCTCACCCAAGATTTGACGGTACATGGCCCCGTCCATTGTCCCTTTGATGCGGTGAAGTTGTCCTGTCCCCTTAGCAGAAAAACACCCCCAAAGCATAATGTTTCCACCTCCATGTTTGAAGGTGGGGATGGTGTTCTTGGGGTCATAGGCAGCATTCCTCCTCCTCCAAACACGGCGAGTTGAGTTGATGCCAAAGAGCTTGATTTTGGTCTCATCTGACCACAACACTATTACCCAGTTCTCCTCTGAATCATTCAGATGTTCATTGGCAAACTTCAGACGACCCTGTATATGTGCTTTCTTGAGCAGGGGGACATTGCGGGCGCTGCAGGATTTCAGTCCTTCACGGCGTAGTGTGTTACCAATTGTTTTCTTGGTGACTATGGTCCCAGCTGCCTTGAGATCATTGACAAAAGGTCCTCCCGTGTAGTTCTGGGCTGATTCCTCACCGTTCTCATGATCATTGCAACTCCACGAGGTGAGATCTTGCATGGAACCCCAGGCCGAGGGAGATTGACAGTTATTTTGTGTTTCTTCCATTTGCGAATATCAAATCAAATCAAATCACATTTTATTGGCCACATGCGCCGAATACAACAGGTGCAGACATTACAGTGAAATGCTTACTTACAGCCCTTAACCAACAGTGCATTTATTTTTAATAAAAAAGTAAAATAAAACAACAAAAAAAGTGTTGAGAAAAAAAAGAGCAGAAGTAAAATAAAATAACAGTAGGGAGGCTATATATACAGGGGGTACCGGTGCAGAGTCAATGTGCGGGGGCACCGCTAGTTGAGGTAGTTGAAGTAATATGTACATGTGGGTAGAGTTAAAGTGACTATGCATAAATAATTAACAGAGTAGCAGCAGCGTAAAAAGATGGGGTGGGGGGGCAGTGCAAATAGTCCGGGTAGCCATGGTTAGCTGTTCAGGAGTTTTATGGCTTGGGGGTAGAAGCTGTTGAGAAGTCTTTTGGACCTAGACTTGTCACTCCGGTACCGCTTGCCGTGCGGTAGCAGAGAGAACAGTCTATGACTAGGGTGGCTGGAGTCTTTGACAATTTTGAGGGCCTTCCTCTGACACCGCCTGGTATAGAGGTCCTGGATGGCAGGAAGCTTGGCCCCAGTGATGTACTGGGCCGTACGCACTACCCTCTGTAGTGCCTTGCGGTCGGAGGCCAAGCAGTTGCCATACCAGGCGGTGATGCAACCAGTCAGGATGCTCTCGATGGTGCAGCTGTAGAATTTTTTTGAGGACCCATGCCGAATCTTTTCAGTCTCCTGAGGGGGAATAGGGTTTGTCGTGCCCTCTTCACGACTGCCTTGGTGTGTTTGGACCATGATAGTTCGTTGGTGATGTGGACACCAAGGAACTTGAAGCTCTCAACCTGTTCCACTACAGCCCCGTCGATGAGAATGGGGGCGTGAATATTCGCACCAACTGTTGTCACCTTCTCACCAAGCTGCTTGGCGATGGTCTTGTAGCCCATTCCAGCCTTGTGTAGGTCTACAATCTTGTCCCTGACATCCTTGGAGAGCTCTTTGGTCTTGGCCATGGTGGAGAGTTTGGAATCTGATTGATTGATTGCTTCTGTGGACAGGTGTCTTTTATACAGGTAACAAGCTGAGATTAGGAGCACTCCCTTTAAGAGTGTGCTTCTAATCACAGCTTGTTACCTGTATAAAAGACACCTGGGAGCCAGAAATCTTTCTGATTGAGAGGGGGTCAAATACTTATTTCCCTCATTAAAATGCAAATCAATTTATAACATTTTTGACATGCGTTTTTCTGGATTTTTTTGTTGTTATTCTGTCTCTCACTGTTCAAATAAACCTACCATTAAAATTATAGACTGATCATTTCTTTGTCAGTGGGCAAACGTACAAAATCAGCAGGGGATCAAATACTTTTTTCCCTCACTGTAGATGTGCAGAAGATGATGTGCAAATAGAGATATTGGGGTGCAAATGAGCAAAATAAATAATGTAAATAACAATATGGGGATGAGGTAGTTGGGTGGGCTAATTACAGATGGGCTGTGTACAGGTGCAGTGATCGGTAAGCTGCTCGGACAACTGATGCTTAAAGATAGTGAGGGAGATAAGTGTCTCCAGCTTCAGAGATTTTTGCAGTTCGTTCCAGTCATTTGCAGCAGAGAACTGGAAGGAATGGCGGCCAAAGGAGGTGTTGGCTTTGGGGATGACCAGTGAGATACCTGCTGGAACGCATACTACGGGTGGGTGACCAATGAGCTAAAATAAGGCGGGGATTTGCCTAGAAGAGTTTTATAGATGACCTGGAGCCAGTGGGTTTGGCGACGAATATGTAGTGAGGGCCAGCCAACGAGAGCGTACAGGTCACAATGGTGGGTAGTATATGGGGCTTTGGTGACAAAATGGATGGCACTGTGATAGACTACATCCAATTTGCTGAGTAGAGTGTTTGAAGCTATTTTGTAAATGACATCGCCGAAGTCAAGGATTGGTAGGATAGTCAGTTTTACAAGGGCATGTTTAGCAGCATGAGTGAAGGAGGCTTTGTTGCGAAATAGGAAGCCGATTCTAGATTTAACTTTGGATTGTAGTTGTTTAATGTGAGTCTGGAAGGAGAGTTTACAGTCTAACCAGACACCTAGGTATTTGTAGTTGTCCACATATTCTAAGTCAGACCCGCCGAGAGTAGTGATTCTAGTCGGGCGGGTGGGTGCAAGCAGCGTTCGATTGAAGAGCATGCATTTAGTTTTACTAGCGTTTAAGAGCAGTTGGAGGCCACGGAAGGAGTGTTGTATGGCATTGAAGCTCGTTTGTTGAAACCACATCAGACGATTACGTTGGCAGACCAGTCGTGATGGATCGGTGTCGACACTAGGAGGTCCCGTCCGGTTGACAGAGAGGTAGATAGCCGGGAGATGGGCCTGACTCGAGGCTAGCTCAAGGCTAACTGGTGCATCGGGACAGTGGTGAATTAGCCAACAACAGCCATCTGGTGTTAAGGTCCAGTGATTCAGTGATTCCGGCAGAAAATCCGATATGCTCTGGGTTGATAGCACGCTGTGCAGACCGATAATTGTCCAGGCTAGAGCTGGCTGGTAGGTAGTGCAGGCCACGGACAGTGGTGAAGACCGCTAACGGTGGCTAATAGCAAGTAGCTAGTTAGCTGGCTAGCTGGATATTTTCAGCCGTAGGTTCTTGATAAAAATAAAGAAATAATAGAATCCGTTCCACATTGGGTGTGGCGTGTTGCAGGAAAGTATATTTGGTTAAAGGATGGGAAGTGAACAGGCTATTTACACGAGGACACAACACTTGTTCAGATGGAGTCAGGGACCCTTGTTCCAAACTTCTCAGGTTTCTACTCATCACTGTGGAGCTTTGACCAAGTCGAGGGCCAGAGACTGACTAGAAAACTCTTATCCCATGCAGTGGAATCGTTGGTAAGGATGCACATGCTAATATACTACACCACCACTCCTAAGAACTAAAAAAGTATGACAGACATTATAGACTAGTAATAGAATCTCATTTAACTAGAAGTGCTGACCTCTGATGTTGGCCCTATGAAGTCTTGGATAACAGAAAATAATTTGCATGCATAATATTTAGGCGCTGTATGATAACCCATCACCTATAACATAAATTGTACATTCTTTAAGTTTTGATAGCTGGTAAACGGTAGCCCTTTCAACCCTGGAGAGAGTGGTACGCACCTGAGTGTGTGTCTCTGTCGGGGCGCGGTGGTGAGTGTGAACCGCCTGGTGCATTGACAGCTGTGTGTTTTTAAACAGGACTCAAAGAGGAACTAGAATGTCACAGATCATAGGTCACTTCTTCGTCTGAGCTGAGGGAAACAATGCACCATGTCTCTGTGTGTGGCTGGAAAGTGGAAACATTTTTGTGTGCGTGCATGTGTGCGCACAGTACTATATACAGTTGAAGTCGGAAGTTTACATACACTTAGGTTGGAGTCATTAAAACTCGTTTTTCAACCACTCCACAAATGTCTTGTTAACAAACTATAGTTTTGGCAAGTCGGTTAGGACATCTACTTTGTGCATGACACAAGTAATTTTTCCAACAATTGTTTACAGACAGATTATTTCACTTATAATTCACTGTATCACAATTCCAGTGGGTCAGAAGTTTACATACAGTAAGTTGACTGTGCCATTGAACAGCTTGGAAAATTCCAGAAAATGATGTCATGGCTTTAGAAGCTTCTGATAGGCTAATTGACATCATTTGAGTCAATTGGAGGTGTACCTGTGGATGTATTTCAAGGCCTACCTTCAAACTCAGTGCCTCTTTGCTTGACATCATGGGAAAATCAAAAGAAATCAGCCAAGACCTCAGAAAAATATGTGTAGACCTCCACAAGTCTGGTTCATCCTTTGGCGCAATTTCCAAACGCCTGAAGGTACCACGTTCATCTGTACAAACAATAGTACGCAAGTATAAACACCATGGGACCACGCAGCCGTCATACCGCTCAGGAAGGAGACGCATTCTGTCTCCTAGAGATGAACGTACTTTGGTGCGAAAAGTGCAAATCAATCCCAGAACAACAGCAAAGGACCTTGTGAAGATGCTGGAGGAAACAGGTACAAAAGTATCTATATCCACAGTAAAACGAGTCCTATGTCGACATAACCTGAAAGGCCACTCAGCAAGGAAGAAGCCACTGCTCCAAAACCGCCATAAAAAAGCCAGACTAGGGTTTGCAACTGCACATGGGGACAAAGATTGTACTTTTTGGAGAAATGTCCTCTGGTCTGATGAAACAAAAATAGAACTGTTTGGCCATAATGACCATCGTTATGTTTGGAGGAAAAAGGGGGTAACTTGCAAGCCGAAGAACACCATCCCAACCGTAAAGCACGGGGGTGGCAGCATCATGCTGTGGGGGTGCTTTGCTGCAGGAGGGACTGGTGCACTTCACAAAATAGATGGCATCACAAGGAAGGAAAATGATGTGGATATATTGAAGCAACATCTCAAGACATCAGTCAGGAAGTTAAAGCTTGGTCGCAAATGGGTCTTCCAAATGGACAATGACCCCAAGCATACTTCCAAAGTTGTGGCAAAATGGCTTAAGGACAACAAAGTCAAGGTATTGGAGTGGCCATCACAAAGCCCTGACCTGAATCCTATAGAAAATGTGTGGGCAGAACTGAAAAAGCGTGTGCGAGCAAGGAGGCCTGCAAACCTGACTCAGTTACATCAGCTCTGTCAGGAGGAATGGGCCAAAATTCACCCAACTTATTGTGGGAAGTGTGTGGAAGGCTACCCGAAACGTTTGACCCAAGTTAAACAATTTAAAGGCAATGCTACCAAATACTAATTGAGTGTATGTAAACCTCGGACCCACTGGGAATGTGATGAAATAAATAAAAGCTGAAATAAATCATTCTCTCTACTATTATTCTGACATTTCACATTCTTAAAATAAAGTGGTGATCCTAACTGACCTAAAACAGGAAATATGTACTACGATTAAATGTCAGGAATTGTGAAAAACTGAGTTTAAATGTATTTGACTAAGGTGTATGTAAACTTCCGACTTCAACTGTATTAGTATTATCACTAGAGCACAGTTGTTACAGTCTTAACTTTCCTTAAGTACACATATACTGGATTCTGATTGTTACTATGGAAAAGTTAGCTGTAGGTAACTTTTGATATAGATAGCTACAGGAAGTCATATGCTAAATCTGAAATGTCCATGTAACCATATTATATAACTGACATTATTTGTGGCAGTGTCAGGTTAATGATGCATTGATCAGGAAAATAGACCCTTATGTGAGAAGTTCACACTCTTTTCATATGGAACCTAGACATGGTTCCCTGCATAATGTTTTCTGTTACTAGCCATGTCAATGATCTGGGCATTGGAGGAACTAGTTGACATCCTGCCGAGCAGCACAAACAATGGTATTTTG
Organism: Coregonus clupeaformis; assembly: GCF_020615455.1. Lineage (NCBI taxonomy): Eukaryota > Metazoa > Chordata > Actinopteri > Salmoniformes > Salmonidae > Coregonus > Coregonus clupeaformis. Next base: position 264,239 of record NW_025533555.1, read on the forward strand.
TCTGGCCCTAGTAATTTATTTCTGCTCTGGCCAGGTTTAAGTATTTACTAACAGGTTTCCCCGTAGATTTAAATATGTGTTGTGTGACAGACAAGCAATGTCTAAAAATAAAGGCCTACCACTAGAGGGCAATGTGAGGCAATTTACTGTAACTGGTGAAGATGCTTGAAGAGGTAGGATACTTGTTGAAGGTTTTGGGTGGAAGGGATTTTTGAGGAAGGGGATTTGTGAATACTGGTATGATGTTTTGTGATGATTCTACACCCCTGGTAATGAAGCTGATTTTATTATCAGCATAACCACATTTGTGTCTTGTTGATTGTATGCTTGTTTGTGTTATTTTTATTTATTCCAGAGCTTCCTTCTTGGCCAGGTCTTTGCTGCAATCATACTGGAAATTGACAAATATTTGTTTTGTATTGCTTTGTAAGTTGTTCCAAACATCATCTCAGGCTAGTCTGTTTCTCAGGCTTGTTGAGTTTGGACTTGAGTAAAGAGATTTGATTTTTGCATGATAAATGAGTCCTTGTCACACCTCATAGCAGATGTGTTATTACCTGGCCATTAGTTTATTGCACTTTAGTTTCCAATAAGCACCTATTTTCAAAATGAGTCTGCCGAAAATGACCTTGACTATTACTTTTGATATATAATAATATTTTATTAATCATGAATAGACAACATATACAACAGGTAATTCAACGATAACATATTTGTTATACTGTTTTGGTGAATAAACATGATTTAATCATCCACATGTACCTCAAAGTCATAGAAAAACAATACACTTTATATAATTTATATTTGAACACATTTTGTACAAATAAAAAAAACGATATCTGTGCAAAATAATAACTCCAAGTGCATATGAATATTGCCAAACTACAAATTGGTAGCATAGAATGAGGAACGCAACCAGAGTTGATTCAGAACATACTATGCTTTGTTGCCATGACAAGCAAAATAAAGATTTGTCACAAAGAAACTTAATAAAAGCTCCATGGCACATTGTTCAAATTCAGCTTTTGCACAATTAGCCGCAACTCTCCATATCTTCAGTTATTGCAAGTGAACACCGTCAACACTTACAAAAAGCAAACACGACAGTAACATAGTTGGACATAGATTGAAAACTCGACAAAGTAATAAGTTCATTGCCACTTTTGCACTGTCACAGTATTTTTTTTAACAATGATACCACCACATTCAGGTAATTCAGTGTCCTTGCACTTCTTTCATTTAGTTTCAGCTTTATCAATGTCCCACACCTGTTTGATGTCATTAGTTCTGGTTCCCCTTTAACAGTCAGTGTCCCTTTCCTCTACTTCACTGGAAATGCTGTGGTGATGGTTAGATGAGGAGGCTTACAGGGAATTCAACACAGCAGCACAGTCCATAGCAGCAGCAGTAGTAGCACATTCAACATCACTGTGTCTGTCTGTAACACTGACTCAGCTTCGGGTCCCCATCCTCAGCCTCTCTGGCCCCTGTCTGTCATTGTCTCTCTGTCAGACCCCTCCAGCCCCTCAGCCTTAGGAGATGAGGCAGCTGTTGGTCTTGTTCATAGGGGGCCGTTTGTTGCCGTCTTTGGGGAAGGTCTCCCTGCGTCGTCTCAGTGCGGGGCTCAGCCGGCTGGGCAGGTTGGCTTGTTGCAGCAGCTCCCTGAACACCTCCAGCACGTTGTTGTTCTCCTTGGCAGACGTCTCCAAGAAGCTGTTGTTCCAGTCCAGCTCCACGGTGGACAGCACATCCTCGCTGGACACCGCCCGCTCGCCATGCCGGTCCGTTTTGTTGCCGACCACCACGATGGGTGTGAACTTGTCTTCCTTGACTGCCAGGATCTCGTCTCGCAGGCTCTTGACAGCCTCCAGGGACTCAGGATCATTGATGGCGTACACCAGGGCGAAAGCGTCGCTGTTCTGGATGCAGAGCTTCCTCATTGCCGGGAAGGAGTAGCTGCCGCTGGTGTCCATGATGTGGATGGTGACCTTGGCCCCGCCGATGTCATACTCCTTGCTGTGCAGTTCCTCCACAGTGCGCCGGTGCTTGGGTTCGAATGTGTCCTGGAGGAAGCGGCTGATCAGGGCCGTCTTACCCACGCCGGCCGCCCCCAGGAACACCAGACGCACCTCCGTCTTCTCCTTCACTTCTAGAGACATGATGACTTCCTCTGACACTCTTCCTCAAACACTGTCTATTTCTCTTCCTCTGTCTTCTTTTTTGAAGACTTACAATTCTGCTATTGTTGCAAAATAACTCTCCTTGAACCTTTTGAGAGGATGGAGAAGTTGGACTCTGCTGTAGAAGCTGCTTGAGTTAGTCAGTGAACAGGGACAGTGTGGTAGGCTGTAGTAGTAAATCACTGAGAGTAGCTGACAGTTGCATCTGTGTATGTCTGGCTGCCTGTGCACCCTATTTATGGGCTTTCTCAATCAGAGATTCCATGCCCTCTCTTGCTCTCATCCAATCAGGAGAGTGGGGTGTCTCTTTGGGTGAATTCACAGCAGCCAATCAGCAAGACTCATGCAAATGACAGAATCAGATTGCGAAGGAGGGAGGTGAGGGATAGGAGTGAGCCGAAACCAGCGTGTGCATGTAGGATGCATGGTTTGCAGTGAGATGATTTTTGTATACCCATGATTGTATACTTTGATAAGACCTTTTGCACAAAGCAATTGTCTGCTCTGTGCATGGGATTGTTAAATCAACCTATGTGTTTGTGTACTATAGAATGTATGTTGACTGTTCTTTTATGCAATAAGTATGTACAGATGTATTATCTTAATTTGACCTGTTTCTCACAGGACATTTTTGTAGGGTTGATACATTTGTTGTTAGGGCAAATCAAGTCTGAAATTGTTAAGTGGAAATTACAAATTTTTGTAAGCCTTTTTAAACCTCGAACAGTACAAGTTTGCATTTCCTGCAATTTATTTTTATTTTTATCTGCAACAACAGAGTGATCAAATTAAGATAGCACATCTGTATAAGTTGCATGTTCATTTCTTGTATGACATCATTGGTATGCCATGCTGATCATAAAGGACCAGCAATTAACCACTCATCTTTTACAACACTTGGGACCTTGAGTGAGCATGGCAGAATCAATTTATGAAAAGCTCACTTGTTTTTATGCCCACAAAAGGTGAGCTTGCATGTTTGATGCATTGTGTGATACATCCCAATATCTTTGTGAGGATGGCTTCTGCTTCTGCCTCAGTACATACTGTGCTTTGAGCTGGTGAAATACATAGAGATACTGTACTGGAGAGTGCGTATCTGTGTAGCTATGGATACAGCTACTTCTTTACCACAGCCTGGTTATCAAGTGGTTATCAGGCTTCTATGTCCTTCTGCTCAGTGTGAGAGAGCCTTCAGGAGTTTCTATAAAGCAGCTCTACTCATTCTCCAGAGTAGGACCCTAGCTTTTTCTGTAAACCTCTCCAGCAGCCTGTGTGGTCAGTCGAGCTCAGTCCACCTCTCACAGGATCTAGGTTAGTTATTTAATGCTCATCATTCTATGACCCGCCAGACCCAAACTGTCAGCACGGTCGAAATTAACTGCACCACTCGAGGAAATGCCAATATTGTGTCACAGTCTCAGAGAAAATGGCATCTGATCTGTGAAAGAAAATGTTGTTAAATATGTATGAATTATTCTACCAGTAGAGAATTGTCAATGCATCCGCATTTCTAAAAGCCAATCCAAATGAACAGCTGATTTAACAGGTGAAGTGGAGGTTGTTATAACAGTGCTGTTATAAGGGATTCTCTCCTGGAAATGTCAGTGTTAATCGCTATTACTGTTTATAGGAACTTGATGAAGGATCCAGACTTTGACTTAGTCAAATCCCAATGCATTGTTATGCAGTTTGTCTTGCATGCAATTGATCTCTGTCTCTGTCATCCTTCTGTGTCCCAGTTAAGCCAGAGTCTCAGTGGGAATTTCCCTTACATGGAGAGAGTATTGTATTACTCAATGGGAAAGCTCATCATCGGGGGCATGCCCTGGATGGGTGTATCCTAGTGCCCAGCTCACATGTCCGGTACTGAGGACTAAGTTGAGTGGCTCTTTCATCTCTCCCTCTGGTCCTGTGTGACGCGGCCTTGACCTGGGAGCCACACTACTTAGGCCCTCGAGTGGCCGTGGCGTAGGAGGCTTTCTCTCAATCCACCCTCATGGTCACTTAGGCTCTCGTTAAGCCACATAGACATTGAGTGAGAATTTGCATGGAATGACAATGAGTGTGTTGTGCAGAGAGGGCTTCATTTCCCCATTGCCCTCCCTCCTTCACCGGCTGGCTTTGTAGTCTCTTTCCTCTCCACTAAAGTTCTCTTCTGGAGGACCTCTGTCTTCAAAGCTCAGCTAAGGGGTTTGTCTGTGTGTCTTTATGGCTCCTCCTCACATGCACTCAGCTGTCATACTATATTATTCACTTGAAAGAGCCTCATTGCAATGTTTTATTTATTTATTTTAAATGTTGCAATCATTGGCTTTGGTTTGGCATACATTTTAAATGTCTCAGCATCACTCTGTTACCGTGGAATTGCCCATGTACTTTAGCTGGCTTCGCTCTCTGTGCTGTGATTATCACATGTTGCCATGATACAACAGCTACAATTATTTAATGAGCAGTGATTTGTGCCTTATTAAAGGCATCATGACTAATGTGCTGTTCTCTGAATTATTGTAATTTTCAGTAGCATTATGATGATATTGTGATATGAGGGCATATTAGAGTGATTGCCATCTCATTTTAGTGCTATTGTGCTAAATGGGACTGAGACTGTCTGTAATAGTCTCATCACAGTTTCATGACTAGAGTAGAGTTGAACCCTCAGGCTACTTAATAGGTGAAAACTTCCCCTTTTGAAGATCTTATGAAGAAGTTGAGGAACTGGTAGACAAAACATCCAGGCTGGTTCTCAAGGCAGATGTGATGCCTATTACTAATGGTGACTGGAGTTGGGTAGAAAGTGTTCGCCTTTGGCTTAATCTAGCAGCCATGCTTTGCACTGTTGTCTCAAGTCATCATCTCTGTCATCCAAAGGCATGTTTTATATATTTTCTGGTGCAGAGTTGTCACATAGAGGAAGTTGTCACATAGAAGAAGTACTCCCTGGGCTCCAGACATTCAACCTGAAGGTCAAATCTAGTTGAATTCATCTCCTATTTAGTGAATGTTCTACATTGCCTCGCTTAGTCTGGCCTCATTTCTGTGACTTTTTTACTCTTTCAAAAGTCCTGTCCTTTCCAGGCTGAAACTTGTGTTTACTGATGGCTCATTGTCCCCCAGCAACTCAGCTCCCTCTCAACTCTGTCAGTTATTAAAAAGAGCCCAAAAAGTAATAACATTGGAGTCCTGTCACTATGTTTGTGTTTACTTAGACATACAGGGGAATTTAGGAGAAAATTCTAACACTACTAGGAGAATGACAGCAAAAGAGAAGATATAGTCCCCGAGCTGCTGTGATATTGAGCTGGTGTGTTGCTCTCACGGCCCCAGAGGTGTTAGTGATGATGCATGGGTGTGGATGGGTGATGTTAGGAACAGGCTGTTCTAAGAACACACTGCCTTGAACATACTGTTGAAGGGTGATGGGCTCTCAGCATTCAGCAAGCAATCATTTTAACAGTGTGTGTAGCTCACGATGTTCGCATGTATGGAAAATTGTCATTGAAAAACAGCGGGTGCACATGTGTGGCAGGGAAATGGAATGAATGATGTAGGCTAGAGGATCAATTTCGAGTAGCAAGCAGCTGTTCCTTTGCTGAAGGTGGAGTGCAATAGCTGCAAATTATGTTAATTAGGTTGTGTTTCTTATGGTCGCTAGGCTATACCTGATCTAGTAAGCCAAAATACTAAAATACACAGAGGTGGTGAAGTAATGTTTAGCTGGTAGGATTATAGGCCTTTGTTATAGGATGTTATTTTGAGTACTGATAGGGTGCGTGTGTTCAGTAGGTATGTATGTTGATGTGAACACACCCTATCAGTTGCGCGCTCTGTTGGCTCTTATTGTTCCATTGTGTTTGGGTACTTGGTCCTCTGTCACTTGTGTTGGCAGAGGTGACCAGACTTTAAAGTAGGGATGGGGGAAAAGATCTATACAGTAGAGTATCGCTATATTAATTTTGCTGATTTAATAATTCAAAATGGATTACGTTTATTTTTTCTCTCACCCATCATCACACAATACCCCATAATGACAAAGTGAAAACATGTTTTTAGACATTTTTGCAAATGTTTTGAAAATATAATACAGAAATATCTCATTTACATAAGTATTCATACCCCTTTGTTATGACACTCCAAATTGAGCTCAGGTGCATCCAATTTTCTTTGATAATCATTGAGATGTCACTGCAACTTGATTGGAGTCCACCTGTGGTCAATTCAATTGTTTGGACATGATTTATTAAAATAGAAAGAAACACACCTGTTTATATATGTTCCCACAGTTGACAGTGCATGTCAGAGTAGAAACTATGCCATGAAGTCCAAGGAACTGTCCGTATATCCCAGAGATAGAATTGTGATGAGGCATATATCCACGGTGGACAGCACAGAGTGTTGAAAGTTTCCAAGAGCACAGTGGTCTGCATCATTGGGAAATTGAAAAAATATTGAACTACCCAGACTCTGCCTAGAGCTGGTCGTCTGACCAAACTGAGCAACTGGGCAAGAAAGGACCTTGGTCAGGGAGGTGACCAACAACCCAATGACCACTCTGACATAACTACAGAGTTCCTTGGCTCAGATGGGAGAACCTGCCAGAAGGACAACAGTCTCTACAGCACTTAACCTATCTGGGCTTTATGGGAGAGTGGCCAGACAGAAGCCGATCCTGAGAAAAAGGCACATGAAAGCATGCCTGGAGTTTGCAAAAAGGCACGTGAAAGACAGATCATAGGGCAAAAGATTCTGTGGTCTGATGAGAGAATTTTTACTCTTTGGCCTGAATGCAAAGCGTTATGTCTGGAGAAAAACAGGCACAGCTCATCACCCGTCTAGCACCATCCTTAACGTAAAGCATGGTGGTGGTAGCATCATGCTATGGGGATGCTTTTCAATGGCAGGGACGGGGAGACTGGTAAGGATAGAGGGAACAATGATGGAGCCAAATACAGGCAAATCCTTGATGAGAACCTGCTTCAGAGTGCAAACGACCTTAGAATGGGGTAAATATTTACGCTCCAAAAATGACCCCAAGCATCCAGCCAAAGCAACGCTGGAATGGCTTCAGAACAAGAATGTGAAAGTCCTTGAGTGGCCCAGCCAAACCCAGACTTGAATCACATTGAAAATCTGTGGAAAGACTTGGAGATTGCTGTTCACCGCCGCTCCCCATCTAACTTAACAGAGCTTGACAAAATCTGCAAGGAAGAATGGGAGAAAATCCCCAAATCCAGATGTGCAAAGCTGATACAGACATATCCAAGCAGATCATGCTGTTTAATCAGCTTCTTGATATGCGACACCTGTCAGGTGGATGGATTATCTTGGCAAAGGAGAAATGCTCAGTAACAGGGATGTAAACAAATTTGGGCACAACATTTTAGAGAGAGACGTTTTTGTGTGTATGGAACATTTCTGGGATATTTTATTTCAGCTCATAAAAAATAGGACCAACAGTTTACATGTTGCGTTTATATTTTTGTTGGGTATAGAATAGTAATACATATCGTATCGGCACCCAAGTATTGTGATTAATATTGTATCATGAAGTTCCTGGCAATTCCCGGCCCTACTTTAAAGGTCAGGGATTTTAGTGGATTTTGAAGAGTTTACACTTTAAAGTGTTTGGGTGGTGTGTTTGTGTTGGGTTTTGAATGTATGGTTTGCTCAGTATGGATCCCTACATTTGATCTCGCTAAGACACTATTTACCTAGCTGGTACTATAACACCTACTGTACGACACAGGGACACAGTCTGGATTGAAGTTGGCCTGAAAGAAAGTGTATCTGATATAAGCTTTATTGACAAAAATACAATAAACAGTAGCTGACCCTTTTAAAATCCCCAACTCCTCCACAATGACCATAAAGGTGCAAAATAGGCTAATAAGGTTAATACTGACCCAAGAAATGTTCCGGATGCATTGTAGAAAATGTAATCAAAATGTACTCCTTTCGGAAGTCCCGTGTGGCTCAGTTGGTAGAGCATGGCCCTTGCAATGCCAGGGTTGTGGGTTCGATTCACATGGGACCAGTACAAAAAAGTATAAAAATGTATGCCCTCACTACTGTAAGTCGCTCTGGATAAGATTTAAATGTAAGTCTGACCTAGAAACCCCACAGTGATGTTCTGTCTAGTCATTTAGTCTTTACTGCAGAGTTAAATTAGCAATCTTAGCACAGCAATCCAACCCAGGGGAGTGCCTAACAATGTGGGGAGGGCTGGATACACACAAGTAAACACGATCAAGACTGTTTGTTTTGCAATTAGGAAATAGGTAATATTGTACTCTTTGACCATGTAATCTAATCAAGCAATTGTATTGAGCCTAACACTGCTGGTACCTCCCACCAGTCTTTGAGCTCATCAGTTCCAATGCAGGTTGCTACCCCCAACCCTCCTTTCCAGGGGGAACGCTCAGAAAATTGTTTAATGAGACCGATCAGGCAGCTAAAGGAGTGTTTTAGGGACAAACTAATAATGCTTCTCAGCTTTTTAGTGTTTATTGGAATAGACTATTTCAAAAAAAATTGGAACAATCACTTACAGATGTCGGATCTTAACTTGATCACGCTTTTGTTGCGGATAATTTTTCTGCTGCATCAGGAAATTCAAATGAGCCTCGTGAGTCCCTGAAAAAGAGCAGGTCTTTTTCTCTCCTTGCGGGGGCAGTCGAGTCATTGGGATCAGGGCTTGCTATCCAAATAATTTTCTCGCTCGCTAGGCCTAGGTCCTATTACCGCAACATTCAAATGTACAAAAATGTATCTGTAATGCAGCCATACACATCAACAACCGTCATTTTATATAACTTAATAAAATTTTGATTTGCTGTTGTAAACGATTAAATACTTTAGTTCTATTGTACAAAATGCTTGTCAAATAGATAAATCACCCTTAGTCTGTTCAAAAAGGACTAAGTTCTGATTACAATACCAACCAGAGGGCGAACGTATCTTAAGACTTTGGTTACAAGCAGGACTAAGGGTAACACCGACATCTTTTAGGGAGCGGTAATGAGGTGACCAATAATGGTTGTAATTGAGCCCAGCTGTGCAGGTGAATTTAGCGCGTATTGATGGTATAACGAGACATCAGCTGGTGATAATCTAGTGCCATCGATGGTTGCAATAGGCCCCTTGTTATTTGATTATATGCCAACATGCTACATTCTGTAGGCTACCTGTTAGCCTATCCATTGTCACATAATAATAGAATTGGGCTGCCTGTGGAAACAAAGCCTATATCACAGCACTGGGCGCAAACTCATGAGGCTCGGAGCCGGAGCGTGCTGCTTAGACCACTGTGCTATGGCAGTTCACAATGCCCTAGCAAGCACTAAGAATACTATGAATACTGATGATACATAGGCACACGTTTTTAATTATTTTGTTTGAAGCCTGCCCCAATCCATAGCCCTAACCTTAACCACTCGGAATGAATACCTAAACTGCTAACCTTTTGAGTTGTTTCTGTTTTAACCCTGTAACCACACGGAATGAATGTGTCAGTAATATACGTTCATCTATAAGTCAAAGGGAAGTGGGCCAGATTCAAACCCATGCCGACTCGGGCGTATGTGTTGCCGGGGTCAGTGTCTGTAACCACTGGACCACACAGGCACTGAGGAAAACAATAATGTATTCTGCCTATTGCTTGTCTTCAACATATAATAAAACAGTTGATCTAAAAAAATGATTTTCCCTAACGAAATATACATCTACCCCCTACAAACATTTATTATAATCCACAGAAGAATACACGAGCGACGCTGCACGTAGCCTACATAAGGTACAATGTAGGTATGTTGTGCATTGTATACAAACACTGCTTCCAGCTGCCCCCTGGCGGCGATTCTAAATATTTCTTCAGATATTAAAATCCTCCTGCTGCAGGTTTACTTTCCTCCTGTGATAAAAGGGGTCATATTAAGATCCGACATCTGTAGGTCACAGGACTCTGAGATGAGGAGAGAGCGAGAGCCTGCTATAAAATATGTACAATAATGAGGTCATTCATCATTATTCCCAGACTTGAGAAGCTCCATTATTCTGAGTAGTTATCTCCCTTTTGGTGCAAGGGAGGATATAAAGCCAACTCTGGATTCTTCCCAATTCCGCTGGCAGGGATGAATCATCCAAAATGTAACGTCAGAACCATCGTGTGAAGCCGTGCCTCTCTTTATGACTGACCCACTTTGGGATCCTATGAAGACTTCTAGCTTTAATTGGATTTGTATGATTTAAGTGTTACGGTCTGTAGTCCTAATAGCACGGCAGTGTTATTAGAAGGACTTGAAAGGCAGTCTGGTATTGACTGAGCCTCCATCCAAAAATAGATAAGTTACTGAGTGTCAAGAAGAGTTTTCAGATGTTTTTTTTGTTGTTGGTACAAATGTTAAATTTTTTACAATACAAAACATACATACACAACATCACACCTTCCCAGACCCAGCTCTTCACACCCCCTTCTCCAGCGCCCACATCCCTCTCTGCCACATGGCCTCAAACTGCACAATTTTCTTTCTCCCCGTTGCCCACACACTTTCAACATTTAGATAATAAAGCATTTGGTCTTTCCATTGTGTAAACGAGGCATGATTGGTTGATTTCCAGTTAAGTATATGTTTTTTCAAGAAGATTGACGAGAAAAGTATCATCCAACTCATCGGGTATCTCTCTGCACCCTCATATGCCATGTCTTGAAATCAGTGGAGGCTGGTGGGAGTAGCTATAGGAGGACGGGCTCATTGTAATGGCTGGAATGGAATATATGGAATGATATCAAACAAATGGAAACCACATTTGACTCCGTTCCTTTTAAATACATTCCATCCATTACAATGAACCCATCCTCCCACCAGCCTCCACTGGTTGAAATATACAAACAGACAGATTAAAAGTAAATTTACATTGTAATGCTTCTGACAGCCAACTTATAACTTACCTATCATATGAATATCCTTTTCTGACTCAAAAAAGTTGTTTAACGAGTTACCGTTTCCCGAATTAACTCTAAAGATATCTAGATATCTCTTGTCATTTAACAATCATTTATTCATAATTTACCTCATATCAGTCTCATTCTGAAAGTCGTAGACTCTTTAAGTCTGCACGAACCCGGGTCTTACTGATCATTCTGTACCACACAAATTGATTTAATTATTTATTTACTAACTAATTAAAAATGATAACACAAGATACAAACACGTACACGTTATAGGTAGGGATTAGAAACTTAATACAATGAAAACGGGTCCCTAGCGGACTAACACAATATGACACTTGTTACAAAAGATGGCGAGTGAAAGAGAGAGAGAAAAGACACTTGGATACACATGGACCTACGCTCACAGTAAGCCTAATACCTTGCCTCGAACTGCCGCCCGTTTGGTAAGAAGTAATGCATGTATTTACGTGTTGGAGGTCTTCGTCGTGTATCTCTGTTGGACCCAGGCCTTTGTGGGAAGGGGTCAATTGGGCTTTCTCTTTTAGATACAGGACTTAGAACAGCAACTCAGCCGTAACATTAATTGTTAGGGGAGGCAACTTCGTCGTCTTCACCTCGTGTTGATTCTCAGGGTCGGGATCTTTTATGCAATCTGGTAAAGAGGGGCGTTTCCGTCATACTGACATGCTCTCTGAGCTCCCTCGGGCGTGGCTAGTTACGAGGCGAAAGTATTATCATCACTATGATCTTGTTAGAAAGCTAAAATCACATTCCTATCTTCACGAAAATATTGTCTTCCTCCTTGATATTTTCTCCACAAGGTAAAGGATGTAAACCTGATATCCACAGTGTAAAAGCTCTTCAAGTCACAATGTTTTCGTTATAACGCCTTTATACCATTTCTAATGACATCACAAAATAGACATTAATTTTCCATATTACATTTCTCATCATTCCCAACATTTGGATGTTGAAATATATTGTCCCAATGTTCATTGTTGGATATTGAAGTTTTTGGGTGGCAAAAAGTCTCTGAAACAAAGGCATTCCTTTCACCATACTAGAGGGCCAGAGATAGATTATCATCCTCTCTAATTAATGACAGTGTTAAGGTGTCAAGACCGGCACAGCCGAGGGTGACGTGTGTGCCCAGTAGATCAGACGATCACGGATAAGCGCAGGCACGTACTGCAGCCCAGCTGGACACTGTGATTATTTCACTTATAATTCACTGTATCACAATTCCAGTGGGCCAGAAGTTTACATACACTAAGTTGACTGTGCCTTTAAACAGCTTGGAAAATTCTAGAAAATTATGTAATGGCTTTAGAAGCTTCTGATAGGCTAATTGACATCATTTGAGTCAATTGGAGGTGTACCTGTGGATGTATTTCAAGGCCTACCTTCAAACTCAGTGCCTCTTTGCTTGACATCATGGGAAAATCAAAAGAAATCAGTCAAGACCTCAGAAAAAGAATTGTAGACCTCCATAAGTCTGGTTCAACCTTGGGAGCAATTTCCAAACGCCTGAAGGTACCACGTTCATCTGTACAAACAATAGTACGCAAGTATAAACACCATGGGACCACGCAGCCGTCATACCGCTCAGGAAGGAGATGCATTCTGTCTCCTAGAGATGAACGTACTTTGGTGCGAAAAGTGCAAATCAATCCCAGAACAACAGCAAAGGACCTTGTGAAGATGCTGGAGGAAACGGGTACAAAAGTATCTATATCCACAGTAAAACAAGTCCTATATCGACATAACCTGAAAGGCCGCTCAGCACGGAAGAAGCCACTGCTCCAAAACTGCCATAAAAAAGCCAGACTAGGGTTTGCAACTGCACATGGGGACAAAGATTGTACTTTTTGGAGAAATGTCCTCTGGTCTGATGAAACAAAAATAGAATTGTTTGGCCATAATGACCATTGTTATGTTTGGAGGAAAAAGGGGGTAACTTGCAAGCCGAAGAACACCATCCCAACCGTGAAGCACGGGGGTGGCAGACTCATGCTGTGGGGGTGCTTTGCTGCAGGAGGGACTGGTGCACTTCACAAAATAGATGGCATCATGAGGAAGGGAAATTATATGGATATATTGAAGCAACATCTCAAGACATCAGTCAGGAAGTTAAAGCTTGGTCGCAAATGGGTCTTCCAAATGGACAATGACCTCAAGCATACTTCCAAAGTTGTGGCAAAATGGCTTAAGGACAACAAAGTCAAGGTATTGGAGTGGCCATCACAAAGCCCTGACCTCAATCCTATAGAAAATGTGTGGGCAGAACTGAAAAAGCGTGTGCGAGCAAGGAGGCCTACAAACCTGACTCAGTTACATCAGCTCTGTCAGGAGGAATGGGCCAAAATTCACCCAACTTATTGTGGGAAGCTTGTGGAAGGCTACCCGAAATGTTTGACCCAAGTTAAACAATTTAAAGGCAATGCTACCAAATACTAATTGAGTGTATGTAAACTTCTGACCCACTGGGAATGTGATGAAAGAAATAAAAGTTGAAATAAATCATTCTCTCTACTATTATTCTGACATTTCACATTCTTAAAATAAAGTGGTGATCCTAACTGACCTAAGACAGAATTTGTACTAGGATTAAATGTCAGGAAATGTGAAAAACTGAGTTTAAATGTAGGTCTCCTGGTAGAGGTGGTGCTGGACAGGAACGTCTTCAACGCCTTTGTTGCTCCTCTTCAGCCGGGTAGGTTTATTTTTATTTTTATTGAGGTTCACACCGTTCTGGACCTAATTATCTCTGCTATGCATTAAGACACCATCCGTAGTAACCTCGAAAGGACAGATCATAACAGTTTAGTTAAGTTCATTTCCAATCCAAAAAATCCCTATAAGCATTGACTACATGACAAAGTATTATGTTTCACCAATCATTCTTAATACCAATTTCTAATACTTGATCCTGCTGCCTGATAGATCTTTCTTTGAGGGGTCCCTGCATTCCAAAGGCTATCTGTATAAATGCCACATAGTTTCACATTCCCCCTATTCTCAGGGGGACTAGTCAAGGGCAGAGAAATCAATGATGGGGATATCTGGTGTGTCTTGGATGTCTGAAATATCTTGAAGATCTAGAAGGTCTTGAAGGTCTCGAAGGTCTGCCCCTCCGCCGAGGCAATCAGCAAGAAGACGTAGCTCATCAGTAATTGCCATCCTCCCCCATCTCCTGATTCTCGCCAGCTCCAGCATCCTCAGCTCCCTCATCTCTAAGTCATCAGTTCCCTCGTGATACTCTGGTACAATGGTTTAGATGATACCAGGTCGCGCTCCCCTCTATCTGTACAGCCGTTGGTGTAACCTGGATGACGATGTATGGTCACTTTAGCTGTTAACCTTCTTCCGTCACTAGGGTCTCCGGATCAGCCAGAGTCCCTCTCAATCCATCAACATCGGTCTGCGAAGAGTGTCCTTCTACCAGCCTACCCATAGGGAAGCTCGAAATTACTGCTGCAAAGACACACAAACACAGACAAACACAAAAGACAACAATGCTACCCAATGGCGGGGCCATCTTCCTCTCCTGGGGTTTGAACACTCCTATAGTGGGACAGATGGATCTAAGTACAGTGGGGGAAAAAAGTATTTAGTCAGCCACCAATTGTGCAAGTTCTCCCACTTAAAAAGATGAGAGAGGCCTGTAATTTTCATCATAGGTACACGTCAACTATGACAGACAAAATTAGATTATTTTCCAGAAAATCACTTTGTAGCATTTTTTATGAATTTATTTGCAAATTATGGTGGAAAATAAGTATTTGGTCACCTACCAGCAGGACGAACAAATGTATCAGACGTTTGAACAAAGCTAATTGATCAAGCTGACCAAATGAGCAACCTGAATGAGACAGATGAAACATACAACTTAATCACAATTGAATGAACCACAGCCGCTCAAGCAAACCATTCACCCGTACGAGATGAGCAGACCTACTCTATCTAATTATTTCTCTATACTTTGAAGCCCTGGTGGCTGTTCACAACTGTCCACCTACCTGAGATGACCGGCGCGACTTCCAATTTATGGTGTCACCTACTCAGGATTACCTACTTTTTTACCCGATTAGCTGTCTAATTAGTGCATCACCACACGCAGGATGATGCACACCTACCCGAGCAGACCTCTAACAATGAACTCCACGTTAGAGCGGTACCGTAGGCCCTCTCAATCTTATGTACAACTCTTGGCTAGCCACCTGCCCATTCAGTCCTCTGGAGTGCTAACCCTAGCTCTCCACAGCGGTACCACAGGATTTAACTTATTTACACTTATATACAATAACATTGCATGCATGCTTATTTCTCATTCCAACAAAAACTCAGTACTTTTCGTAAATTCAGTCCTTAATGCTGGAGAGACCGCTTCCGTACCTCACCCTAAGATTCAGCTTGATCGAAACACACAGCTTTTTTATGCTAGAAGTAAGAACGTTGCTTACCTTTGTTTAACAGTGGCCACTGTATCTGTGTGATTCGTCAAAACCTCCTCCGATGGCAATGCACTCAATAATCTCTTTTCAGCATCACTTTGGGTGCCAATTACACTGCTCAAAAAAATAAAGGGAACACTAAAATAACACATCCTAGATCTGAATGAATGAAATAATCTTATTAAATACTTTTTTCTTTACATAGTGCTGACAACAAAATCACACAAAAATTATCAATGGAAATCAAATTTATCAACCCATGGAGGTCTGGATTTGGAGTCACCCTCAAATTAAAGTGGAAAACCACACTACAGGCTGATCCAACTTTGATGTAATGTCCTTAAAACAAGTCAAAATGAGGCTCAGTAGTGTGTGTGGCCTCCACGTGTCTGTATGACCTCCCTACAACGCCTGGGCATGCTCCTGATGAGGTGGCGGATGGTCTCCTGAGGGATCTCCTCCCAGACCTGGACTAAAGCATCCGCCAACTCCTGGACAGTCTGTGGTGCAACGTGGCGTTGGTGGATGGAGCGAGACATGATGTCCCAGATGTGCTCAATTGGATTCAGGTCTGGGGAACGGGCGGTCCATAGCATCAATGCCTTCCTCTTGCAGGAACTGCTGACACACTCCAGCCACATGAGGTCTAGCATTGTCTTGCATTAGGAGGAACCCAGGGGCCAACCGCACCAGCATATGGTCTCACAAGGGGTCTGAGGATCTCATCTCGGTACCTAATGGCAGTCAGGCTACCTCTGGCGAAGCACATGGAGGGCTGTGCAGCCCCCCCAAAGAAATGCCACCCCCACACCATGACTGACCCACCGCCAAACCGGTCATGCTGGAGGATGTTGCAGGCAGCAGAACGTTCTCCACGGGCGTCTCCAGACTCTGTCACATGTGCTCAGTGTGAACCTGCTTTCATCTGTGAAGAGCACAGGGCGCCAGTGGCGAATTTGCCAATCTTGGTGTTCTCTGGCAAATGCCAAACGTCCTGCACGGTGTTGGGCTGTAAGCACAACCCCCACCTGTGGACGTCGGGCCCTCATACCACCCTCATGGAGTCTGTTTCTGACCGTTTGAGCAGACACATGCACATTTGTGGCCTGCTGGAGGTCATTTTGCAGGGCTCTGGCAGTGCTCCCCCTGCTCCTCCTTGCACAAAGGCGGAGGTAGCAGTCCTGCTGCTGGGTTGTTCTCCTCCCACGGCCTCCTCCACGTCTCCTGATGTACTGGCCTGTCTCCTAGTAGCGCCTCCATGCTCTGGACACTACGCTGACAGACACAGCAAACCTTCTTGCCATAGCTCGCATTGATGTGCCATCCTGGATGAGCTGCACTACCTGAGCCACTTGTGTGGGTTGTAGACTCCGTCTCATGCTACCACTAGAGTGAAAGCACCGCCAGCATTCAAAAGTGACCAAAACATCAGCCAGGAAGCATAGGAACTGAGAAGTGGTCTGTGGTCACCACCTGCAAAACCAGTCCTTTATTGGGGGTGTCTTGCTAATTGCCTATAATTTCCACCTGTTGTCTATGCCATTTGCACAACAGCATGTGAAATGTATTGTCAATCAGTGTTGCTTCCTAAGTGGACAGTTTGATTTCACAGAAGTGTGATTGACTTGGAGTTACATTGTGTTTAAGTGTTCCCTTAATTTTTTTGAGCAGTGTATGTTGTGGAAAATAATCACTATACTTTATTAAATATCAAAGTTCTTCCAGAGTTTTTGTAGAATCAAGATTTGACTTTATTTACAATTCAAACAAAGCCATGCTGATCTGCAGAGTAGCCCATTTTCTCTCTCTCTCCTCCCCCTCTATATAGTCTAATTCACACACATCCTATCTTAAAATCCCTCCCTCTTCAGTTTCCCGCTCTCTATCGCGCCGCCCACTTCCTTTGACTATGATGGCGGCTAAATTCAACTTTTATTCAGTTCAGAATCAATAGTAATACAATAAATCAATCCCTTATCTTGCAAAAACACTCATGTTTAGTTTAAACTCTGTTCAACCCCAGCTCTCCTGAGCTTGACCTGAATATTGATTGTTGGACATGGCAGGTTCACACTTAATCTTTCAAACCTACTCCTCTTCCCCTCCCACCATGCTGTAATTACTCATGACTAGTCTAAACGCTGTTCAACTTTGGCTGCGCTCTCAGAACCTTTGTTTGAGGAGAGATGCATTAGGCCACAGTCTGGTTTCAGTCTCTGATAAGATAGGACAGCCATGGATTTAAGTAAGAGCGAGCAATTCGACCCTAGGTCAGATTCCCACTTCACCCACACACACAGTGAAATGACCCAATTAAGTTCTTGCCTAGCAACAGAGAATTCTAACTATATGTTTGTGATTAACTCAGTTTTATCTCATAGTCCACTAAGAAATTTCCCTCAGCTTTAACTTCCTGACTGATGTCTTGAGATGTTGCTTCAATATATCCACATAATTTTCCTTCCTCATGATGCCATCTATTTTGTGAAGTTCACCAGTCCCTCCTGCAGCAAAACACCCCCAAAGCATGATGCTGCGGGGGTGGCTTCACGGTTGGGATGATGTTCTTTGGCTTGCAAGTTACCCCATTTTTCCTCCAAACATAACGATGGTCATTATGGCCAAACAGTTATATTTTTGTTTCATCAGACCAGAGGACATTTCTCCAAGAAGTACAATCTTTTTCCTTCCTGAGCGGTATGATGGCTGCGTGGTCCCATGGTGTTTATACTTGCGTACTATTGTTTGTACAGATGAACATGGTACCTTCAGGCATTTGGAAATTGCTCCAAAGGATGAACCAGACTTGTGGAGGTCTACAATTGTTTTTCAGAGGTTTTGGGTGATTTCTTTTGATTTTCCCATGATGTCAAGCAAAGAGGCACAGAGTTTGAAGGTAGACCTTGAAATACATCAACAGGTACACCTCCAATTGACTCAAATGATGTAAATTAGCCTATCAGAAGCTTCTAAAGCCATGACATCATATTCTGGAATTTCCCAAGCTGTTTAAAGGCACGGTCAACTTAGTGTATGTAAACCTCTGGCCCACTGGAATTGTGATACAGTGAATTATAAGTGAAATAATCTGTCTGTAAACAATTGTTGGAAAAATTACTTGTGTCATGCACAAAGTAGATGTCCTAACCGACTTGCCAAAACTATAGTTTGTTAACAAAAAATGTGTGGAGTGGTTGAAAAACGAGTTTCAATGACTCCAACCTAAGTGTATGTAAACTTCCGACTTCAACTGTATATCTACAGCCTAGTCTGAGTGCCCAGATAGGGGAAAATGCATGTTTTTATACGAGTTAAATCTCTATTTTCACAAAAATAGTGAAGCATTCATAACTGTAAATTGTCTTCATCAGACTTCTCTAATCTGAGAACATTGTGTAGAGATTGTTTTGGAGTCTGTGAAAGCTTGTATGGTTTTTCTACAGCCTAGTCTAAGTACCCAGATCGAGGACAATGCATGCTTTTAGTCAAGACAAGTAATTATATTTTCACAAAAATATAATTGCATTCACATCACCAAATTGTCTTCATCAGGCTTCCCTAAGTCTGTGGGAGCCGGTATGGTAGCCTACTTTCTTCCAGGTGAGCATCTGATCTTCTCTCCTGACTTATCTGATCAAGGGACAGCAGGTGTTGTCAGAAAGAGTGTTACCAGACAGGCCTGAGGACCTCTGTGCTGTATCCAGGTCAGTAAGAGGAAAATGTGTGTATCAGCAGCCCTCTACTGACTAACTCATCACGAGTGAGCCCAGAGGAACACACATGGCTCCTTCCTCTACCACAGGAGATGGCCCCTCCTCCTTCTCCCTTCTCCCCATTACCTGTCCCACCTATCTCATCTTCCATGCACTGTGAACATCTGAAAGGTTAAACCTGAAATACCCTGCTCTGTGGTGGAAGGAGCCTCTGGTGTTCCTGGGTCTTGGAGTGGATGTGATAGTCAGGTAGCCCATCTCCAGATGCCCACGTGCCAGGGAGTCATGTTTACAGCCACTGGTGCTGTACCAGTCTGTGTACCCAAAGCACCCTTGGCAAAATGGGACATTCACACAATGTAAAAATGACAGAACTCTTCTCTTTCAGTACATATTGTCCTCATGATCCTTGTTATTCCAATGTTACTCAATCCTATCAAAATGTTTACCCTTCGGATATCATGACATTACTGCTGAGCGATTAGTCCTTTTTGAGGTCGGGTCGGTTTCGTTTAGATTATTAAAAAACAATCACGGTTTTTCAATTTCGGTTTTAATATATTTTTGAAACATGAAATGCGCAATGCATTATGTGGGTTGAATGCTGTAACAACACAGAATAAAACAGTTAATAAAAGTCCCAGGATGGTAGTGACTGCCCATTACTGCTTATCACTTATTAGCCATCAGGGATGTAGCTCAGTTGGTAGAACATGGCGTTTGCAACGCCAGGGTTATGGGTTCGATTCCCACAGGGGGCCAGTATGAAAAAAAAATAATGTATGCACTCACTAACTGTAAGTCGCTCTGGATAAGAGCGTCTGCTAAATGACTAAAATGTAATGTAAATGTATTTATTCACATTACTTTAATAAAATATTTCAGGTGTGTATATTTACATTTGTTTTATTTGATGACTTTATTATTTCATTCCAAGTCATCTCATCTCTATAGAACTGCTGCCTATGCTGTCTGACAAAATCACTATTTTAGTAGTCCTTCAAAGTAAATAAGTCATACTTTTATAAATAGCAACTATAAATCACTTAGATCATGTGTTTTTCAGGTAGAGATACTTTGCGAAGCAAAAAAACGAACAAAATGGAATTCAAATAATTGAAACAACGTTGGTCAGGTCAACTAGTTGTTTAAAAAACAAAAATTACCGAAATTGTGGTTAACCGCTCAATATTACTTAACAGTGACCATTCCTCATTGTTGTGTGGAAAGTAGTAGTCTAGTCGGTCAATGTTTCCATTCACATATGATGTGTAATAGGACCCGGGAACTAGACTGAGGTCTTCCCAAAATCATTTTAAGGCTAAGTTCATCGTTAGAACCATAGCATCCTATGGTCCTAAGGTGAATTTAGCCTTTCCACAGTCTTTGTCCAAAGCATCATTAGTAACAATAGGCAACCGTCTTCAACTTCTTCTCCTCTGGAGCAAATTCTTCACTTTCATGTATACAATGGTGGCTATCGTGGGAGTGTTGTCCTGTATGATGTAGTGGTGTGCAATCCTAAAATGTGTCATGCGTTGATGTACGGTCGCTGCTTTGGATGTTGGGTGTTCGTAGGAGATGCTGAGGGTTGATGGTACTGCAGGCTAAACTCCTTTAATTGGTCCCCTGCTGTCCTAGTTGGTGTCCTTGAACTGCAGCTGACACTCTTTTTTTCTTTGTTGTCTTCTGTTTCCTTTTTTATTTTTTATTTATTTCACCTTTATTTAACCAGGTAAGCCAGTTGAGAACAGGTTCTCATTTACAACTGCGACCTGGCCAAGATAAAGCAAAGTAGTGCAATAAAAACAACACAGAGTTACATATGGGGTAAAAAACATAAAGTCAGAAATACAACAGAAAATATATATACAGTGTGTGCAAATGTAGCAAGTTATGGAGGTAAGGCAATAAATAGGCTATAGTGCAGAATAATTACAATAGTATTAACACTGGAATGCTAGATTGCAAGAGATTATGTGCAAATAGAGATACTGGGGTGCAAAAGAGCAAAATAAATAACAATATAGGGATGAGGTAGTTGGGTGGGCTAATTTCAGATGGGCTGTCTACAGGTGCAGTGATCGGTAAGGTGCTCTGACAGCTGATGCTTAAAGTTATTGAGGGAGATAAGAGTCTCCAGCTTCAGAGATTTTTGCAATTCGCTCCAGTCATTGGCAGCAGAGAACTGGAAGGAATGGCGGCCAAAGGAGGTGTTGGCTTTGGGAATGACCAGTGAGATATACCTGCTGGAGCGCAGACTACGGGTGGGTGCTGCTATGGTGACCAATGAGCTAAGATAAGGCGGGGATTTGCCTAGCAGTGATTTATAGATGGCCTGGAGCCAGTGGGTTTGACGACGAACATGTAGTGAGGACCAGCCAACAAGAGCGTACAGGTCACAGTGGTGGGTAGTGTATGGGGGCTTTGGAGACAAAACGGATGGCACTGGTGATAGACTACATCCAATTTGCTGAGTAGAGTGTTGGAGGCTATTTTGTAAATTACATCGCCGAAGTCAAGGATCGGTAGGATAGTCAGTTTTACGAGGGCATGTTTGGCAGCATGAGTGAAGGAGGCTTTATTGCGAGAATAGGAAGCCGATTCTAGATTTAACTTTGGATTGGAGATTCTTTATGTGAGTCTGGAAGTTGAGTTTACAGTCTAACCAGACACCTAGGTATTTGTAGTTGTCCACATACTCTAGGTCAGACCCACGAGAGTGGTGATTCTAGTCGGGTGGGCGGGTGCCAGCAGCGTTCGATTGAAAAGCATGCATTTAGTTTTACTAGTGTTTAAGAGCAGTTGGAGGCTACTGAAGGATTGTTGTATGGCATTGAAGCTCGTTTGGAGGTTTGTTAACACAGTGTCCAATGAAGGGCCAGATGTATACAAAATGGTGTCGTCTGCGTAGAGGTGGATCTGAGAGTCACCAGCAGCAAGAGCGACATCATTGATATACACGGAGAAAAGTGTCGGCCCAAGAATTGAACCCTGTGGCAACCCCATAGAGACTGCCATAGGTCCAGACAACAGGCCCTCCGATTTGACACACTGAACTCTATCTGAGAAGTAGTTGGTGAACCAGGCGAGGCAGTCATTTGAGAAACCAAGGCTATTTAGTCTGCCAATAAGAATGCGGTGGTTGACAGAGTCGAAAGCCTTGGCCAGGTCGATGAAGACGGCTGCACAGTACTGTCTATTATCAATCGCGGTTATAATATCGTTTAGGACCTTGAGCGTGGCTGAAGTGCACCCGTGACCAGCTCGGAAACCGGATTGCATAGCGGAGAAGGTACGGTGGTATTCGAAATGGTCGATGATCTGTTTGTTAACTTGGCTTTCGAATACTTTCGAAAGGCAGGGCAGGATGGATATAGGTCTGTAGCAGTTTGGATCTAGAGTGTCACCCCCCTTTGAAGAGGGGGATGACCGCGGCAGCTTTCCAATCTCTGGGGATCTCAGACGTTATGAAAGAGAGGTTGAACAGACTAGTAATAGGGGTTGCGACAATTTCGGCGGCTAGTTTTAGAAAGAAAGGGTCCAGATTGTCTAGCCCAGCTGATTTGTAGGGGTCCAGATTTTGCAGCGCTTTCAAAACATCAGCTGTCTGAATTTGTGTGAAGGAGAAGCGGGGGGGGCATGGGCAAGTTGCAGCAGAGTTGGTGGCCGGGTTAGTGGTAGCCAGATGGAAAGCATGGCCAGCTGTAGCAAAATGCTTGTTGAAATTCTCGATTATTGTAGATTTATCGGTGGTGATAGTGTTTCCTAGCCTCAGTGCAGTGGGCAGCTGGGAGGAAGTGCTCTTATTCTCCATGGACTTTACAGTGTCCCAAAACTTTTTGGAGTTAGTGCTACAGGATGCAAATTTCTGTTTGAAAAAAGTTAGCCTTTGCTTTCCTGACTGCTTGTGTATATTGGTTCCTAACTTCCCTGAAAAGTTGCATATCGCGGGGGCTATTTGATGCTAATGCTGTACGCCACAGGATGTTTTTGTGCTGGTCAAGGGCAGTCAAGTCTGAGGAGAACCAGGGGCTATATCGGTTCTTAGTTCTGTATTTTTGAATGGGGCATGTTTATTTAAGATTGAGAGGAAATTACTTTTAAGGAACAACCAGGCATCCTCTACTGACGGAATGAGATCTATATCCATCCAGGATACCTGGGCCAGGTCAATTAGGAAGGCCTCTCGCTAAAGTGTTTTAGGGAGCGTTTGACAGTGATGAGGGGTGGTCGTTTGACCGCTGGACCCGTTATGGACGCAGGCAATAAGGCAGTGATCGCTGAGATCCTGGTTGAAGACAGCTGAGGTGTATTTAGAGGGTATGTTAGTCAGGATGATATCTATGAGGGTACCCATGTTTACGGATTTAGGGTTGTACCTGGTAGGTTCGTTGATAATTTGCGTGAGGTTGAGGGCATCTAGCTTGGATTGTAGGATGGCTGGGGTATTAAGCATATCCCAATTTAGGTCACCAAGCAGTACAAACTCCGAAATTCTCTGTATTGCTGAGGTAAAGTACTATCTGTTTCCTTCTCAGTATTGCTGAGGTAAAGTACTGTCTGTTTCCTTCTCAGTATTGCTGAGGTAAAGTACTATCTGTTGCAAGTCAGTGACCGAGATGAGAGAAACATGTAATTTTCTGGAAGATCATATTGCATTGCAGCAATAATACGGACTTCATTCGATTTTTTTTCCATACACTTATAAAGGCTAAAACCCTACTCTCTACTGACATGTTTGTATGTATACTGAACAAAAATATAAACGCAACATGTAAAGTGTTGGTCCCATGTTTCATGAGCTGAAATAAAAGATCCCCGAATTTTTCCATACGGACAAAAAGCGTATTTCTCTCAAATGTTTTGCACAAATTTGTTTACATTCCTGTTAGTGAACATTTATCCTTTGCTAAGATAATCCATCCACCTGACAGGTGTGGCATATCAAGAAGCTGATTAAACAGCATGATCATTACACAGGTGCACCTTGTGCTGGAGACAAATAAAGGCCACTCTAAAATGTGCAGTTTTGTAACACAACACAATGCCACAGATGTCTCAAGTTTTGAGGGAGCATGCAAATGGCATGCTGACTGCAGGAATGTCCAACAAGCTGTTGCCAGGGAGTTGAATGTTCATTTCTCTACCAAAAGCCACCACGTCGTTTTAGAGAATTTGGCAGTACGTCCAACCGGCCTCACAACCGCAGACCACGTGTAACCATCTGAGACCAGCCACCCGGACAGCTGATGAAACTGAGGAGTATTTCTGTCTGTAATAAAGCCATTTTGTGAGAAAAACTCATTCTGATTAGCTGTGATTGGCTCATTCTGATCCAAGTGAGTGGGCCTATGCCCTCCCAGGCCCACCCATGTGAAATCCATAGATTAGGGCTTAATCTATTTATTTCTTGACTGATTTCCTTATATGAACTGTAACTCAGTAAAATCGTTGAAATTGTTGCATGTTGCATTTATATTTTTGTTCAGTATAGAATACAGAGTGCAAGGGCTATTCAACATTCATCTGCAAAATCTGTGAAGTCTATCGGGACTCCTTGAACTATATTAATATTCACAGAATGTCATATCAGATGAAACCTGGGTTAAAATATTGATATGAAAAAAGTATGTTTTTTAACTGCCTGAAGTTTACACTGAAATGTCTGTGATTTGACCAGTAGCAGTTTCATACTCTGTGTTTTGCTACTCTATTTCAATGTAGAAATTATTCGGAAAAGTCTGAGAACATTAAGTCAGAGCTGTTGTTTTTCCATCTTATTTTTTCCTCATTTTTCTGTGGACCATGTTGAGGGAGGTTACTCCATAACACCAGACATACAGTGGGGAAAAAAAGTATTTAGTCAGCCACCAATTGTGCAAGTTCTCCCACTTAAAAAGATGAGAGAGGCCTGTAATTTTCATCATAGGTACACGTCAACTATGACAGACAAATTGAGATTTTTTTTTCTCCAGAAAATCACATTGTAGGATTTTAATGAATTTATTTGCAAATTATGGTAGAAAATAAGTATTTGGTCACCTACAAACAAGCAAGATTTCTGGCTCTCACAGACCTGTAACTTCTTCTTTTAAGAGGCTCCTCTGTCCTCCACTCGTTACCTGTATTAATGGCACCTGTTTGAACTTGTTATCAGTATAAAAGACACCTGTCCACAACCTCAAACAGTCACACTCCAAACTCCACTATGGCCAAGACCAAAGAGCTGTCAAAGGACACCAGAAACAAAATTGTAGACCTGCACCAGGCTGGGAAGACTGAATCTGCAAAGGTAAGCAGCTTGGTTTGAAGAAATCAACTGTGGGAGCAATTATTAGGAAATGGAAGACATACAAGACCACTGATAATCTCCCTCGATCTGGGGCTCCACGCAAGATCTCACCCTGTGGGGTCAAAATGATCACAAGAACGGTGAGCAAAATCCCAGAACCACACGTGGGGACCTAGTGAATGACCTGCAGAGAGCTGGGACCAAAGTAACAAAGCCTACCATCAGTAACACACTACGCCGCCAGGGACTCAAATCCTGCAGTGCCAGACATGTCCCCCTGCTTAAGCCAGTACATGTCCAGGCCCGTCTGAAGTTTGCTAGAGTGCATTTGGATGATCCAGAAGAGGATTGGGAGAATGTCATATGGTCAGATGAAACCAAAATATAGCTTTTTGGTAAAAACTCAACTCGTCGTGTTTGGAGGACAAAGAATGCTGAGTTGCATCCAAAGAACACTATACCTACTGTGAAGCATGGGGGTGGAAACATCATACTTTGGGGCTGTTTTTTCTGCAAAGGGACCAGGACGACTGATCCGTGTAAAGGAAAGAATGAATGGGGCCATGTATCGTGAGATTTTGAGTGAAAACCTCCTTCCATCAGCAAGGGCATTGAAGATGAAACGTGGCTGGGTCTTTCAGCATGACAATGATCCCAAACACACCGCCCGGGCAACGAAGGAGTGGCTTCGTAAGAAGCATTTCAAGGTCCTGGAGTGGCCTAGCCAGTCTCCAGATCTCAACCCCATAGAAAATCTTTGGAGGGAGTTGAAAGTCCGTGTTGCCAGCGACAGCCCCAAAACATCACTGCTCTAGAGGAGATCTGCATGGAGGAATGGGCCAAAATACCAGCAACAGTGTGTGAAAACCTTGTGAAGACTTACAGAAAACGTTTCACCTGTGTCATTGCCAACAAAGGGTATATAACAAAGTATTGAGAAACTTTTGTTATTGACCAAATACTTATTTTCCACCATAATTAGCAAATACATTCATTAAAAATCCTACAATGTGATTTTCTGGATTTTTTTTTCTCATTTTGTCTGTCATAGTTGACGTGTACCTATGATGAAAATTACAGGCCTCTCTCATCTTTTTAAGTGGGAGAACTTGCACAATTGGTGGCTGACTAAATACTTTTTTCCCCCACTGTAGGTGAGACAACCACATATCTCTGTCATAGTAAGTACATTTTTCCTCAAAAAAGTAGCTATCAGTAAAGTCAGTGCTAGTGGGGGGAAAAAGTCAAGTGTGAGTGTTAGATCACGAAAGGCACTGAGGGGATGCGAGGGGGAGGTGTTCAAATGAAATGTATTGGTCACATACACATGGTTAGCAGATATTATTGCGAGTGTAGCGAAATGCTTGTGCTTCTAGTTCCAACAATACAGCAATATATTGCAAGTAATATCTAACAGTTCCACAACAAATACCTAATACACACAAATCTAAGTAAAGGAATGGAATAAGAATATATAAATATATGGATGAGAATGTCATTGTCAGAGCGGCATAGGCTAAGATGCAATAGATAGTATAGAATACAGTATATACAGTGGGGAGAGCAAGTATTTGATACACTGCCGATTTTGCAGGTTTTCCTACTTACAAAGCATGTAGAGGTCTGTAATTTTTATCATAGGTACACTTCAACTGTGAGAGACGGAATCTAAAACAAAAATCCAGAAAATCACATTGTATGATTTTTAAGTAATTAATTTGCATTTTATTGCATGACATAAGTATTTGATACATCAGAAAAGCAGAACTTAATATTTGGTACAGAAACCTTTGTTTGCAATTACAGAGATCATACGATTCCTGTAGGTCTTGACCAGGTTTGCACACACTGCAGCAGGGATTTTGGCCCACTCCTCCATACAGACCTTCTCCAGATCCTTCAGGTTTCGGGGCTGTCGCTGGGCAGTACAGACTTTCAGCTCCCCTCCAAAGATGTTCTATTGGGTTCAGGTCTGGAGACTGGCTAGGCCACTCCAGGACCTTGAGATGCTTCTTACGGAGCCACTCCTTAGTTGCCCTGGCTGTGTGTTTCGGTCGTTGTCATGCTGGAAGACCCAGCCACGACCCATCTTCAATGCTCTTACTGAGGGAAGGAGGTTGTTGGCCAAGATCTTGCGATACATGGCCCCATCCATCCTCCCCTCAATACGGTGCAGTCCTCCTGTCCCCCTTTGCAGAAAAGCATCCCCAAAGAATGATGTTTCCACCTCCATGCTTCACGGTTGGGATGGTGTTCTTGGGGTTGTACTCATCCTTCTTCTTCCTCCAAACACGGCGAGTGGAGTTTAGACCAAAAGCTCTATTTTTGTCTCATCAGACCACATGACCTTCTCCCATTCCTCCTCTGGATCATCCAGATGGTCATTGACAAACTTCAGATGGGCCTGGACATGCGCTGGCTTGAGCAGGGGGGACTTTGCTTGCGCTGCAGGATTTTAATCCATGACGGTGTAGTGTGTTACTAATGGTTTTCTTTGAGACTGTGGTCCCAGCTCTCTTCAGGTCATTGACCAGGTCCTGCCGTGTAGTTCTGGGCTGATCCCTCACCTTCCTCATGATCATTGATGCCCCACGAGGTGAGATCTTGCATGGAGCCCCCAGACCGAGGGTGATTGACCGTCATCTTGAACTTCTTCCATTTTCTAATAATTGCGCCAACAGTTGTTGCCTTCTCACCAAGCTGCTTGCCTATTGTCCTGTAGCCCATCCCAGCCTTCTGCAGGTCTACAATTTTAACCCTGATGTCCTTACACAGTGCTCTGGTCTTGGCCATTGTGGAGAGGTTGGAGTCTGTTTGATTGAGTGTGTGGACAGGTGTCTTTTATACAGGTAACGAGTTCAAACAGGTGCAGTTAATACAGGTAATGAGTGGAGAACAAGAGGGCTTCTTAAAGAAAAACTAACAGGTCTGTGAGAGCCGGAATTCTTACTGGTTGGTAGGTGATCAAATACTTATGTCATGCAATAAAATGCAAATTAATTACTTAAAAATCATACAATGTGATTTTCTGGATTTTTGTTTTAGTTTCCGTCTCTCACATTTGAAGTGTACCTATGATACAAATTACAGACCTCTACATGCTTTGTAAGTAAGAAAACCTGCAAAATCGGCAGTGTATCAAATACTTGTTCTCCACACTGTACATATGAGATGGGTAATGCAAGATATGTAAACATTATTAAAGTGGCATTATTAAAGTGACTAGTGTTCCATTTATTAAAGTGGCCAGTGATTTTCAAGTCTGTATGTAGGCAGCAGCCTCTTTGTGCTAGTGATGGCTGTTTAAAAGTCTGATGGCCTTGAGATAGAAGCTGTTTTACAGTCTCTCGGTCCCAGTTCTGATGCACTTGTACTGACCTCGCCTTCTGGATGATAGAGGGGTGAACAGGCAGTGGCTCGGGTGGTAGTTGTCCTTGATTATCTTTTTGGCCTTCCTGTGACATCGGGTGCTGTAGGTGTCCTGGAGGGCAGGTAGTTTGCCCCCGGTGATGTGTTGTGCAGACCGCACCACCCTCTGGAGAGCCCTGCGGTTGTGGGCGGTGCAGTTGCCGTACCAGGCGGTGATACAGCCCGACAGGATGCTCTCAATTGTGCATCTGTAAAAGATTGTGAAGGTTTTAGGTGACAGGCCAAATTTCTTCAGCCTCCTGAGGTTGAAGAGACGCTGTTGCGCCTTCTTCACCACACTGTCTGTGTGGGTGGACCATTTCAGTTTGTCAGTGATATGTATGCAGAGGAACTTCAAACTTTCCACCTTCTCCACTGCTGTCCCGTCGATGTGGATAGGGGGATACTCCCTGATCCTGTGGGATCATTTAAGATCATCTCCTGTGGGATCATTTAAGATAATCTCCTGTGGGATCATTTAAGATCATCTCCTGTGGGATCATTTAAGATCATCTCCTGTGGGATCATTTAAGATCATCTCCTGTGGGATCATTTAAGATCATCTCCTGTGGGATCATTTAAGATCATCTCCTGTGGGATCATTTAAGATACTCTTTGAAGTAAATGTAAGCAAGGTTTGAAATGATGTTTTAGTCAAATATTATATCTGTTTGGGCTTCTTGTGGTCAATTTGCGGTCTACAAATTATTTTTAATTATTTTCCAGCCCCCTGACCATCCACTCAAGAATAAATCATCCCGCGGCTGAATCTAGTTGATGATCCCTGCTATAGTGTTTGTTTACAAACATTGGAGTAAAACAAGCTTTTATTTTGGGGTCTGATGCTGTACACAGTTGAACTAAGCTAATGAGGCATTCATAAGTTATATTCTTCAATAATCAATGGGTACATATTACGTTATAAGTCCAAAAATGGAGGCAGCAACTGCAGATTGCCCCTTACACATTCCAGTGAGGTTAAACACATCACACCAGCTCAGTAAGAAATGCCATGGCCCCCAGGTTACTATGTCAATTTGGGTTGATGGTGTACTGTACTGAATATAACCCCTTTTGATTAGAGATTTGCTGACAGTGACTCCTCCTCTTCGATTTGACTCCTCATGAGGGTCAGTTCTGTGGTGGACCTGGGGCATAAAGAGGACAAGTCATTAACATGAAATTTGGCATGAGCAAAAATCTTTCCAAACTCAGTGCGAGGGAATAGAGACCTAATAAATGTCAATGGTATGTTGTTGTCTGTTTGTGTCTGCGTCTGATAGGGCACTCCCGGAGCTGTGAGACATGGATGACCTTCCTTTGTCCCTCTCACTCTGTGGGACCTCAGGCCCTTACCACGCTGGCTCACATGTGGGTACTTAGGGGCTGTGTGTGTGTCAAGTGCTGAGATGTGTTAATCGGTAATGAGTGTCCGCTGGGTAATTTCATTGTCAAGCCCAGAACCTGAGGACTGTGTTACCATGGCACCTGAACAACAACAACAGCAGCATCTGAACATCTGTTTGCCACAGGGATCAACATTTGTTGTTTATTTTCTTTTACAATTTCTTGCTATAGACGTGAAGATTTTGACAATGCCATAGAAAATACATTGCACAATGCATTTCTGTATTACATTTTAGTCATTTAGCAGACGCTCTTATCCAGAGCGACTTACAGTTAGTGAATACATATTTTTTTTTAAATACTGGCCCCCCGTGGGAATCGAACCCACAACCCTGGCGTTGCAAACGCCATGCTCTATCAACTGAGCTACATCCCTGCCGGCCATTCCCTCCCCTACCCTGGACGACGCTGGGCCAATTGTGCGCCGCCCATGAGTCTCCCGGTCGCGGCCGGCTGCGACAGAGCCTGGATTCGAACCAGGATCTCTAGTGGCACAGTTAGCACTGCGATGCGGCGCCTTAGACCACTGCGC
Organism: Coregonus clupeaformis; assembly: GCF_020615455.1. NCBI lineage: Eukaryota > Metazoa > Chordata > Actinopteri > Salmoniformes > Salmonidae > Coregonus > Coregonus clupeaformis. The sequence continues at coordinate 295,178 of NW_025533555.1, forward strand.
CACTCAGTATCTCTGTGAAAGTTTCTCACTGCGCCACTCAGTATCTCTGTGAAAGTTTCTCCTTGTTGTTAAAGGAATGCTGATCAACATTTCAAAGATGGTGAAACTTTGCTATTCAAGGGCTAACATTCTGTCCCTGTGTTTTTTTTATTTTTTTATTTTTTATTTCACCTTTATTTAACAAGGTAAGCCAGTTGAGAACAAGTTCTCATTTACAACTGCGACCTGGCCAAGATAAAGCAAAGCAGTGCGATAAAAACAACAACACAGAGTTACATATGGGGTAAAAAAACATAAAGTCAAAAAATACAACAGAAAATATATATACAGTGTGTGCAAATGTAGCAAGTTATGGAGGTGAGGTAAGGCAATAAATAGGCTATAGTGCAAAATAATTACAATTTAGTATTAACACTGGAATGCTAGATGTGCAAGAGATTATGTGCAAATAGAGATACTGGGGTGCAAAAGAGCAAAATATATAACAATATAGGGATGAGGTAGTTGGGTGGGCTAATTTCAGATGGGCTGTGTACAGGTGCAGTGATCGGTAAGGTGCTCTGACAACTGATGCTTAAAGTTAGTGAGGGAGATAAGAGTCTCCAGCTTCAGAGATTTTTGCAATTCGTTCCAGTCATTGGCAGCAGAGAACTGGAAGGAATGGCGGCCAAAGGAGGTGTTGGCTTTGGGAATGACCAGTGAGATATACCTGCTGGAGCGCAGACTACGGGTGGGTGCTGCTATGGTGACCAATGAGCTAAGATAAGGCGGGGATTTGCCTAGCAGTGATTTATAGATGGCCTATTGTCCTGTAGCCCATCCCAGTTTCGGTCGTCCAAGGATGTATCATAAAATGTTACGCTTCTATCCAGCTTATAAGAACACAGCCTACTCAATCCTCAATGCCAACACGTCAATACACTCATTAGTTGACGTATGAATTTGTTTTGAAGAGGCCAGGCAAGTAAAGGCTGACAAACATACTAGTCTTATCTCTAACATGTTCTTTGATGAGTGCTAACCCTTGTCTTGGACCGTAGATCACCGCACAGGAGAGGAGGGTTAGACCGATCACTGTGATACATTATGTACTTCCAATGCTCTAATATCCTATGAAACCTGTGTAGTTTGTGTGTTTCGAAAATCCCATCTCTCTCCAAGAGCGATGGCATCCCCCGCTTCCTGTGTAATGGGCTGTCCCACTGAGCGATGAGAACCATGATTACCTGTACAGACCAAATGGGACCAGGGGGGATTACTCTGACAACTTGATGTAGGTGTACCTCACCCCCAACAGACAGCTGGACTCTATATCGATAGAGTTAGAAAGCTGTCTTGCTTTTTTCCATATATTTTTCAATGTCTGGGAGGTGACAGCATGCTGGTATAAAAAAGGCTCTAAGTTTCAACAGCTGCTCTGCTTAGAAAACACAGGGAGAGAAAATGTATCAAGAGCAGGCTAGGCAGTTGAACAGAATGGACACACACTGTAACCGTGGTCCTTGGGAACCCAAAAGAGTTCTATCTGGAACCAAAATGGGTTTTACCTGGAACCAAAAAGGGTTCTGCTATGGGGCTGCCACAGAACCCTTAGGAAGTGTGTATATATTATGTGTCCTAAGATGCTTTATGTCCTGGGGTAATGTAAAGGATTGGGTTGTCAGATTTCAGATGCGTCACCTTTACGGTTATACTCCAGAACAGATGATAAAACGTTTGCCCTTATCCACCTTACTCCCTGAAGATGAGAACTACTTCTACATTATTTTTAAAGACTGGAGGGATTTTCATCCATGTGTTTATTACATTTACATTTACATTTTAGTCATTTAGCAGACGCTCTTATCCAGAGCGACTTACATTATTTATTTTCCTACCCCCTGTGGGAATCGAACCCACAACCCTGGCGTTGCAAACGCCATGCTCTATCAACTGAGCTACATCCCTGCCGGCCATTCCCTCCCCTACCCTGGACGACGCTGGGCCAATTGCGCGCCACCCCATGGGTCTCCCGGTCACGGCCGGCTACGACAGAGCCTGGATTCGAACCAGGATCTCTAGTGGCACAGCTAGCACTGCAATTCAGTGCCTTAGACCACTGCGACCACTGCGCCTCAGGTTTAATCCTGCCTGCATATGTCTACATGCCAAAGGTAAACAGACTAAAGCGCACAGCAGGCACTTGATATGCAAGGACGGTCCATGTCATGAATCAAACATGAGTGAGAACTGCCGAATATGCCGTCTTGTAGGTAGGAGATACATTTCCCTGCAGGCCCAGGGCGATTTATTGCATTTGGTGTAGGGACTACATTTTGGCCTGCTTATCAGAAACGGCAGGTTTCAGCATGCCCCTGTTCTATAAGAGTCTTAAGACATAGACTGACCATCAGCACTAGGGATATAGTGGATAAGAATGTGTTTCAGGTAGACGTGTGGACGGGACCTGACTTTGATCAGCTCTTTTTTAGGGAAATGAAAATCAGCCAAAGGAATTGCTCCCTAAACAAATAAAAGGTTCCTATATGTGTTGGCTCTGCATGGATGGGTAAACAGGCGTTGCTATGTTTACTAACTAAAGGACTGTGGTTAGGTTCACCTTTCAAGGTCAGTGGGTTGAATGGCAATGTGTTGACACACTTCAGCAGAATGTCACTCTCTGCATGATGGCATTTCCATCGATCTGTCACACTTTCTTTTTTCTTCTGTTTGTACTGTAAAACATGGTCCATGTTTCCTCTGTTAAAAGGTTATCCTGTAAGGTACACCAACATGACTTTACATCCTTGCTTTATTATTAGCATGGGCACTATAGCATGACAGTGTTTACGGTTTATAAAGCAGACAGACGTGCTGCTGCAGCATATCTCAGGTTACAGTTCTATCTGAAGTATGATGTGACGTCAGTGACTACAAGGGTATAATGAGGCTCTTCTCATATGAGGAGCATCATCACAACACTAGAGCCAACCAAGGCACAGATTATCCATTATATTGACCAGATACTCAAGTGGCCACTCTAACAATGAAAATAAATGTCTTAAAAAATGGAAGGCATTCGGGAGCAGGCAAGATCAGGTGGGACTATTCTAGCCAATGAGAGGGCAGATACGCGTGTGAAAATCAGGTACAACTCCGATATAAAGTGTTTTTTCTAAAAGATGCCTGGATGTCACATGTCCCACTCATACCAGTACACTCGTAACAACCTAAGCATTACAAAACTTATATTCAATCAAATAAACCATTACATTTTTTGTTAACCAAATTCGACACTCATTGACCTCCATACAAAAACTTGCTTGGGATGCGATAAAAACAAAAAACGTCACCTGCTGGAGAAGACAGATTTTGGGCCCAGTTATCCCACTCGCTTTGCCTCTTCCTCTCTGACCAAGGTCAGGAGAATACTTCACCACCAGACTGTCAGTGTCCCATCAGATTACTTCCTCATATCATACATAGTTCAGCGAGTATGCTGTTTTAATTAAATTAAAGACTTGCATTGGTACTTTGCAAGTCACACAACACACTTTTGCATTGGTACTTTGCAAGTCACACAACACACTTTTTTAGTTACTACATGATTCGAAGTGTTATTTCATAGTTTTGATGTCTTCACTATTATTATACAATGTAGAAAATAGTAAAAATAAAGAAAAACCCTTGAATGAGTATTTTGTAAACCTCCCGCTTTGGGCTGGATGTGTCAATGTGTAGTTTAATTAGAACACCTACTCATTCAAGGGTTTTACTTTATTTTTACTATTTTCTACATTGTAGAATAATAGTGAAGACATCAAAACTATGAAATAACACTTACGAATCATGTAGTAACTAAAAAAGTGTGTTGTGTTGTGACAAGGTAGGGGGGGTATACAGAAGATAGCCCTATTTGGTAAAAGACCAAGTCCATACTATGGCAAGAACAGCTCAAATAAGCAAAGAGAAACGACAGTCCATCATTACATTAAGACATGAAGGTCAGTCAATACGGAACATTTCCAGAACATTTAAAGTTTCTTCAAGTGCAGTTGCAAAAACCATCAAACGCTATGATGAAACTGGCTCTCATGAGGACCGCCACAGGAATGGAAGACCCAGAGTTACCTCTGCTGCAGAGGATAAGTTCATTCGAGTTACCAGCCTCAGAAATTGCAGCCCAAATAAATGCTTCACAGAGTTCAAGTAACAGACACATCTCAACATCAACTGTTCAGAGGAGACGGTGTGAATCAGGCCTTCATGGTCGAATTGCTGCAAAGAAACCACTACTAAAGGACACCAATAAGAAGAAGAGACTTGCTTGGGCCAAGAAACACGAGCAATGGACATTAGACCGGTGGAGATTTGTCCTTTGGTCTGGAGTCCAAATTTGAGATTTTTGGTTCCAACCGCCGTGTCTTTGTGAGACGCGGTGTGGGTGAACGGATGATCTCCGCATGTGTATTTCCCACCGTAAAGCATGGAGGAGGAGGTGTTATGGTGTGGGGGTTCTTTGCTGGTGACACTGTCTGTGATTTATTTAGAATTCAAGTCACACTTAACCAGCATGGCTACCACAGCATTCTGCAGCAATACACCATCCCATCTGGTTTGGGCTTAGTGGGACTATCATTTGTTTTTCAACAGGACAATGACCAAACACACCTCCAGGCTGTGTAAGGGCTATTTTACCAAGAAGGAGAGTGATGGAGTGCTGCATCAGATGACCTGGCCACAATCCCCCGACCTCAACCAAATTGAGATGGTTTGGGATGAGTCGGAGGGCAGAGTGAAGGAAAAGCAGTCAACAAGTGCTCAGCATATGTGGGAACTCCTTC